>NW_018480008.1:281505-331794 GCF_002113885.1 Mizuhopecten yessoensis | reverse complement strand
ACCCCCCCCACCCCCGACCCGTCCTATCTCTCCCTCGCTCTCAATTGAACCATAATATCCACTCTCTATGTATAATTGCCTCGGAAATGATGAAAACGATTGATAGTAACAAATAAGTAAAATTGTATATAACAATGTAATAAACCATGTGCTTGGTCTTTCTCTGTGCAGACGGACTAGTAGAAACGGAATTACCAGAAAGCACGGAACGAACAGGAGGAAGGTTTTATAGGGATGTGATGAACATTTGAACAGCAGAGAGTTGTGAACAGCGAATTAAATATCATTTGTTCCGTTTGCATGGAAAAAAAACCCAACCACATGGTCCGATATGCTTTTTTACACTATCTGTTGTTTTGGAGGCAGATATCATCTGTCATACATTAATAATGATGAGGATGTATGTATTGTAATTGCGGACTATTAGCCCGCTCCCCACCCCCCCCTCCCTCTCTCTCAGTCTCTGTCTCTCTCTTATAATTTCAATTTAAAAATTAAAGCATTTAAAAATGAAATAGTGTATATATGTATATTAAATAAGTCTGCCATCTTGTACTATTGTAAATATATGCTTGTAAATTGATGGGACAGGGCTTAAGTTTAATAACTTGAGCTTGGTTTGGCAACAATCCATTCGCTTGGCAACATTCCATTTGCTTGGCAATACAATATGTTTAAACTAACATTTTTTATACGTTGTCAACAACTGCATAAATCGTGGTTGCGCCAACTTATCATTGTGCTAATGTGTTAAATTTCGATAATGCGCTTAAACTGGAGTGCGCTAAAGTAAGTAAATTATACGGTGAAGCATGTGATTTAAAAAGATGGCATTACACGTCAAACATAGTTAAACACATATTAAAATTCCCCAGCCATAAAACAGGTACAGGGTAGGAGTACAGATGGAACTATATATACTATTCTTAGGTATATACGGGTTTCTTTGCAGGAACTGGCATGAATCTTTAACGTCATAACTGACGGCAAAGAAAATTGGAACAGAAATAATTCTGCTGATTTAACCCACAAATCAAATACCACCAATACTTTAAGGAAAATTGAAGGTTGTTAATCTAATCAGTTGGCGAGGAGAACCTTATTAGATTTGTGCCTCGAATCATTAGCATCTCCCCGCCTTATTTGCATACATATTTAATCAGGAAGTGTTATGGTTGTACTGGAGTGTTAAACCGGAAGCTATTGTGTTGCTGTTATAGTTAGTACTTTATGTTAATTAGAGGGGTACAAATAACAGTACTTTAATCACCGGGACATTTTGATTTCTTGTGAAGGTGATAATTATAATAGCGAGCTCACGTCTGCTTTGCCTTTGACTCATGAACTCTACATATTTGTAACAGATTATTGGAAGGTTCTTTTTATATAGAGAAATAGTTGAAGAGAAAAGTAAAAAATGTCTTGATTTCTTGATTCAAAATTTCAAAGTAATATTGATTTGGAATATATATTACGCGTACGCTGTTCTCGTCTTGCATTTCGTTTAATTTATTAAAGTTTCAATGATCAGAAATGATAAATTGACAGAAGAAACCATACAGCATATTACAAGAATGCGTTAGAAATTAGACATGCAAATCAACTATGATAATACAGTTGGAAAGATGGAAATAGGAAGTACACTTGGCATATTTGTATGACAGAAAGAGTTCTTTACATTTAAACGGTAAATGCAATGAGTTTCGTTGCTGTGGTTTCATCTGAAACCGTCAATTGTTTCTTAAGCATAACCGGGCATACTTGAATTACACTTACTCAAATAGCTGAATACAACACAGTCGTTAATTAATCGTTTGCCCAACGCATAACACATGTTCAAACATATATTGTCTGATGTTCAAACTACTTTAAAAAAAAAATAACAAAGTATTGTTGGTTGAAATCATTTTTGTTGTTGTTTTAGAAGACAACCAAAGATTCTGAGAAGGTCCTTATTTGAGAACTGAAATATCCATTTCATGTTAGTATTCAGATTTTGAAATTTTGAGTTCACTGGAGATGGAATCCAAGAACATGTAATTGCAAAAGGAGCATGCAGTGAATGAAGCATGCTTATTTTTTCTAAAAACGTGCTAAAAATATTTTTATGTCAACACATTATTATTTCCTACATATATTTCATCATGCAAACTTTTCTGTCTTTTGATCTTCCGCACCACCGACGAATTCTACATGTAAATGGTCGAAATGGACATATTTACATTGTTGGGGTTTCTCATTATAGATTTAGCAAAAGTTTAATAGGTGCTTCTTTATTTAGTATTTTTAGTTCATAATCTTGGAATTTTTGCGAATGTAGTATGTTTAAAAACTGTTTTTGCCATTTCATTGGCCTTGTTTAACATCCAAACAAGTCATTGGTGCATTAAAACATTAAAATGCTTTCAGTTGGCATACATATTGCCTATGAATACCAACTTAAATCAGTTCAATACTTATATTAACCATTTTGGCATATGTTTGTCTCATATAAGTTTAAGTTACACCGAAAATTATTCATCATTTAGTAAAACTAATGTATTTATCATAAAAGCTTGTTCAATGAATAGAACAGCCATGTCCAGGGAGTGTCAGTGGTATCTAACGTAACAACTATAACGTCACGATAATGATGACGTCAACATTCGTCTCATGGCATTCATAGTCTGTATCAGAATGTGGTAGGATTATACACATATGTACACTGGCAATACCATGCGATGGTAAATATTTCGATATGTTTCCGTACAGTTTTATATAGCATTCTATCACCCAGCAAGACGTCATATAAACATTGACACATCAGCATTGTTGTCAAAATGGTTTTTTCTTTATTCATTTGAAATTGATATCGTCAATAGAAAAACGCAATATAGTTTAATGTTAATCGTTGCAGACAAAACTTTTCGTTCTAAAATCGATTCAATGTTCGAGATGGTCGATTTTTTTTGATACATTTTAAAAACAGCAGGATAATTAAACATTTTATTTAAGCTGGAATTTCCTAGGTTGATTTGTTAAATTAAGAACATAAATTACGAAGTTGGATAGTGGTTTCTTTGTTCAAACTTATATAATTCGTTCTAACAATACACATACATACATTCGTATATAAGTAAAGGTAAGGTTGAAATCGAACCGATCCCTCCTTCATTGGGTTGCAGTGAATTCCGTTTTCATTTTAAATATAGTGGATTTCCCTGAAAATGTCCATTACTTTGGCATCCTAAGTCGTGGCTACTAATCTGGTAGAGAATGAGGTATGTTGGCTGTGATATTGAGAGACACGCTGCCTCCGGTCTGGTGCCAAGCTTAGCACAGGGGTCGATGGTCGGCCTATTTTGACCACAAAATGTCTCCTCCAAGTCGTCTTAACGTTTATCTCAGACCAACGGAGCAGAGGTAACCTATCATCACAGCGTTAGTTAAGAGTCCTCCTAAGTCAACACGCAAGTCGTGGTGGAGAAGTTTTCAAACCAAAACATTAGCATATGTAACATTAAATGTTAACCCCTTGGAAAAAGCTTAATATGGTAATTTAGAACCATGATCAGTAATGGTAAATAGCACGTGTAAAACCTGGCACTGATCAGTAACGGTAAAAACACGTGTAAAACCTGGTACTGATCAGTAATGGTAAATAGCACGTGTAAAACCTGGCACTGATCAGTAACGGTAAAAACACGTGTAAAACCTGGCACTGATCAGTAATGGTAAAAACAGGTGTAAAACCTGGCCTGATCAGTAATGGCAAAAACAGGTGTAAAACCTGGCTTGATCAGTAATGGTAAAAACAGCTGTAAAACCTGGCCTTATCAGTAATGGTAAAAACACGTGTGAAACCTGGCACTGATCAGTAATGGTAAAAACACGTGTAAACCTGGCCTAAACAGTAATGGTAAAAACAAGTGTAAAACCTGGCCTGATCAGTAATGGTAAAAACACGTGTGAAACCTGGCACTGATCAGTAATTGTAAAAACACGTGTAAAACCTGGTCTGATCAGTAACGGTAAAAACAGGTGTAAAACCTGGCACTGATCAGTAATGGTAAAAACACGTGTAAAACCTGGCACTGATTACTAATGGTAAAAAACACTTGTAAAACTGGCACTGATCAGTAATGGTAAAAAACGCGTGTAAAACCTGGCACTGATCAGTAATGGTAAAAACAAGTGTAAAACCTGGCCTGATCAGTAACGGTAAAAACAGGTGTTAAACCTGGCACTGATCAGTAATGGTAAAAACACGTGTAAAACAGGCACTGATCAGTAATGGTAAAAACACGTGTAAAACCTGGCACTGATCAGTAACAGTAAAAACACGTGTAAAACCTGGTACTGATCAGTAATGATAAAAACACGTGTAAAACCTGGCCTGATCAGTAACGGTAAAAACACGTGTAAAACGTTGTACTAATCAGTAATCATAAAAACACGTGTAAAACCTGGCCTGATCAGTAACGGTTAAAACACATGCAAAACCCTGCACTGATCAGTAATGGTAAAAAACACGTTTAAAACCTGGCACTGATCAGTAATGTTAAAAAACACGTAGGGGGTTATCTGCCGCTAGCTACGGTACAGTAGTGGATACTTCGAATCAGAAGAATTTTATCGGAGTTTAAAAAATTTACCTATTTACAAGTGGTGGACAGATACTTGGGTAGGTTACCGGTTTGTATCATATATTGTACATGAACATTGTGAACCTTGAATACGATAATATTGAAGCAATTTGAAAATATGACCTCACAAAATTCAACAGGGCCTACGGACCTGGCCGGGGTAATGGCCATGCTAGTGGACATAGCGAGTAAGGTGAGCTCATCGGTAGGTGAGAAAGTGGGTCAGACGGCCAGTAAGCCCACATACGCACAGGCTATGAACAATACAGGTGTACCGGGTATTGATGTACGTGACAAAGATGTCACACTGGATGCCAGTAATGACAACACGATGGATGCGGGCGTGACCGATGGGGTCCTATACCCCCCGGGATACGGCACTGCTAAACCGGTGTTTTTGAAAGAAACGGATGTTTTTGAAGTTGACAATATTAACAATTTTAATAAACAATGGTTAAACCACACTGAGATGTATATGAGTTTGGGCGCTGTAATACCAGCAGAACGACTCAGTGGTATTCAACGTACCGGTAATGTGTGGCGAATATACCCAGACAACATTCCTGATCGCGTGAAATTACTCTCGACCGGTGTAACCGTTAGAGGGAAACACGTGTTCCTTATACCGGAAAATCCGCGACGCCCGAGGCATGATCCAATTAGCACAACGCGAATTAAAATATCAAATGTACCGTTATCAGCTGACGACGGGCTGATTAAGCGAGGTCTTGAGGAGCAAGGATGTGTTATACTAGACCTTTACAGGGAAAAACTAAGAATTAACAATAAACTTACCAATTGTGACACAGGAGATCGTATAGTGTTTGTAAAAAAACTGACATCAGAACTGCCGAGAACGCTACGACTCGGAAAATACTACAGTACCATTTGGTATTACGGACAACCAAAGACGGAAAGACAGACAGAAAAAAAACCAGAACAAAAATGTAACAAATGTCTAGAGACAGGACATAGTACGATAGATTGTAAGAATGACTGGACATGTTTCATCTGTAAGGAACGAGGACATAAACGACAAGATTGTACCAAGGACATGAATGAGTCAGAGACAGAGTCTGAGTCAGAGACAGAGTCTGAGTCAGAGACGGAGTCGAAATCAGAGACAGAGGCAGAGATATTCACAGAGACAGCGACAAACAACGAAACTGACAATCAACAACGAGACAACGAAAATAAGGCGGAGACTGGCAATACTGTAACAGAGAAAAAACAACAGAATAGAACATCAAGGAAAGATAGAAATGGACAGACAAACTCAATCAAACAATTTTTAGTCTCAGCTAAGGAAGGTTCTAAAACACCGGGGCAAGACAGAACGAGAAGCCTGTCAAAAAAAAGACCGCCTTCAGCAACAGAATTGAATGACGCAAAAAAATCAAAGAAAGGCACAGGAGAGAATGATGGTAATACACGATGAAGAAATATATACATATTCTCTCCCTTAATGTACAAGGGCTAAGAGACAAAGGAAAGAGACTGAGAACATACGAATGGTTAAAACAACAACAAACTGACATATTAATGATACAAGAAACACACTTCACTAATGAATTATGTGATGTAATAGATAATGAGGTAAATGAAGTATTACATTGTTTCCATAATTATGGGGAACGAAACAGTAAAGGAGTATCGATACTTATAAAAAAATCACTTAATGCTGTAGTTATTAACCACAGTATTTCTGATAATGGTCGATATATTTTAATGAATTTGAAAATTGGTGATAAAATGTTTACTTTAGTAAATATATATGCACCAAATATTGAAAATGAAAGGAACGCTTTTTTTAAATTAGTAACAAAAGAAATAAAGGAAAAGAGTATAGGAAGTACAATTATTGGGGGTGATTTTAATGAGGTACTTAATCAAAGAGACAGAAAAACAATAGGAAAGATTAGACATAAAAATATAACATATGGACTTAAACAATTGATACAAACAGCACACTTATTAGATATTTGGAGGCATAAGAACACAGATAGAATACAATATACGTGGAGACGAAACAGACAAGGGGCTGCAAGTAGAATAGACTATTTTTTAACAGAAAAGGGAAATTGCAGTATTATAAAATCAGCAGATATCCGTCCAGCTCAAATTAAATCTACAGACCATCAAGCAATATCACTGAAACTATTTATAGGTGACAAAAAGGGGCCGGGTGTATGGAAAATAAATAATAGTATTTTAGCAGATGAAGAATATAATATAATAATACAAGACAGTTTAAAGCAGTCAATTGAAATATGTAACAAGGAGAATTTAAATAAGAGAACAACATGGGATTATTGCAAGACAATGTTCAAACACGAAACTATTAATTATTGTGTTAACAAATCAAAGCAACGAAAGTCTGATATTGAAATATTGGAAAATAGGTTAAACCACTTACATAAGAAAATAAATTTAACAGAAAATGAACAGGTAAAAATAAAAGAAAATGAATCAAGGCTTGAAGATTTATACGAAAATAAAGCAAAAGGCGCACAGATTCGGGCTCGATCTATCTGGATAGAACAAGGAGAGAAAAATACAAAATATTTTTTAAACCTAGAAAAACACCGACAAACACAAAAAGTGATACATGAAATTGAAGACGAAAATGGGAAAAGAGTTCAAGAACCAGGGAAAATTATGAATACTATAAAACAATTCTATGAGAAATTATACCAATCCGATCAACAGAATGGTAATGACATAGATAGATACGTACAAACTATCGAAGAAATTAAGACATTAACAGATAAAGATAGGGAATTTTGTGATGGAGAATTAACATTAGAAGAATGCACGGCTGCGGTAAAAAAGATGAAAAAAAACAAAAGTCCTGGAATGGATGGACTCTCAGTAGAATTTTATGAGTTTTTTTGGAAAAAAATAGGTACCTTAGTAACAGATGTATTAAATGAAGCTTATGCTAATGGAGAGCTCAGTGAGACCCAAAAATATGGATTAGTAACATTGATTTATAAGAAAAATGAAATTGAAAAGCTGGAAAATTGGAGACCTATATCGTTGCTGAATATAGACTACAAAATTGCAGCACATGTATTAGCGACGCGACTGAAGGAGGTGATGCCTAAAATAATAAGCACAGATCAAAATGGGTACATTAAGAATCGATTTATAGGCTTTAATATAAGGCAAATCCAAGATGTAATTGATTATTCAGAAAAATTTAATATAGACTCGTGTATACTTTTTCTAGATTTTAAAAAGGCATTTGATACAATAGAATGGGACTTCATGTATGCTAGCTTACACAGATTTGGATTCGGTAAGTCATTTATTAATTGGATAAAAACATTATATTCAGATATTAAAGGATTGGTAAAAAATAATAATTGGATATCAGGTGAATATAAGATCTCAAGAGGAATTAGACAAGGTTGTCCGCTTTCTTGTTTAATCTTTGTAATTGCGGTGGAGCTAATGGCTACCAAAATAAGAAATACTGTTGATGTGAAAGGGTTTAAATTAAACAGAAAACACATCAAAATAGCGCAGCTTGCAGATGACACTACATTATTTTTGCAGTATAATGATATTCGTAAAGCTATTCAACTTGTAGAAGAATTTGGAAAATTCTCAGGATTGAAATTAAATAAAAATAAGACTGAGGGCTTATGGTTGGGTAGCAATAAAAGAAAAGGAAAACATTACGAGGGGATTAAATGGAAAACGGAAATTAAATCACTTGGAATATACTTTGGGACAAATACAAAAGTCTGTAATAATTTGAATTGGGAAAGTAAAAAGACAACAATGGATGAAATGCTTAAAAATTGGAAAAAAAGAAAACTCACTTTCATCGGAAAATCCGTTATAGTACAAACTCTTTTAATTCCAAAAATAACATATTTAGCAAATATGCAAATAATATCAAAGAGTCAAATAATTGAATTAGAGCAAAAGGTCTTTTGGTTTATATGGGAAGGTAGTGAAAAGGTGAAGAGAAAAACGATGATAGGACCGTATGAACAGGGCGGGCTGAAAATAAGAGATATTCAGTCACATATAGATATGTTGAGAGTGGGGTGGGTGAAAAGATTAATTGATGGCAGTGAAGCAAATTGGAAATCATTACCAGAAAAAATGTTTGATAGATATGGAAAAAAATATCTCATTTTTAAAATGAACATCGGTAAAATAACAAATCTTGGGAAAACTGATATATCTGATTTTTACATTGATATGTTAGAGGCGTGGATACGGCTAGGAGGGGGATTGAAACGAAATTGTAAAACATTTTATGATGTAAGAAAGGAAGTTATCTGGGGGAACAGCAATATAAAATTCAAAGGAAAATCACTTGTTTACAAACACTGGGCTGATAGTAACATAATAACAATCGATGATATTATTAATAGACACGGGAAAATAGACGAACAAAACATATTGAATAAATTACAAGATACTAGAAATTGGATAAGTGAAATAAACACTTTAAAAAATGCAATACCAAAAACGTGGTTAGATTTATTAAAAACAAATGAATCAAGATGCACACAAGTAAAATGTAGCAAAGGGTTTCTAACATATGATGGAAAACAGTATAAACAGATAGAAACTATTAATAATACATTTTTGTACAATGCGTTTATAGCAAAAAAAGTGTATAAAAACGCACTCCATTGAAAAGTGGAAGAGAGTGCTGAACATAGCAGGATCACAACTTTTTAATGATTTGACTCAATTTATATTTTATAATCTGAAAGATAACCGTCATAAAATGTATAGATGGAAACTCTTTCAAAACATATTACCAAATAAAGTACTGCTAAATCAGTGGAAAATCGAGGATAATAATTTATGTAACATTTGTAATGTCACAGAGGATTATAGACATTACTTTATTGAATGTGACTATTTGAGTATATATTGGGCAAGAATAACAAAACTATTTAAAGGTGTTGGATATACAGTAAATATGCAAAATCTAAAATACATTGTAGTTGGTTACAAAATTAATTGTAATAGTTACACAGAGGTCAATATTTTACTTACTATAATTGGATACACCATTTATAAAGTATATCATATTAGCGAACAGAAACAGAAAGGAATTAATTTGTTATCCCAATTTAAGTATGAATTAAAAATGTTACATACCAAATATAAGAATAATAGGAAAAGTGCAATCAATTATTTCATCGAAAACTTATGAATTTATGTATAATGTATATAGACAGAGTGATAGATGTATGCCATGACATGAATTAAAAATGTTACATACAAAATATTAGAATAAGAGGTACAATCAAGTATTTCATGGAAAAAATATGAACTTACATATAATGTTTATGGTATAAATGAATGAATAGTTGGATATGTGAATGGATAGATTTATAGATGAATGTAATGAAAGATGAAGATGAACAAATGGAAAAAGTAATGAGTAAATGTAACATGTACTTGAAATAATGAATGGATAAATAAAAAATAAAAAAGACAACAAGCATTATGATGAACATTTCAATCAAGACAGCTCATTACAATGACCAACACAGTGGTGTTTTTTTTTTTAAATGGATAACTTTTTAAAATCTATCTAAATACTAAATATAATGGTATATTTATTTTTGTTTATCTTTTATTTCGATCTCCTTATATAATAAATTATTATTGTTGCATTCAAATATTGGATATATTATTTAAATGAAACATATCAAAACCTATTTTTTATTTCTTTATTTGCTATATATTATTATTTTATTTCATTAATAACCTATGTGATTTAAAACATACTTCACATTATTATCATTATATGTATTGGAAAACATAATTAAGTATAAAGAAAAGGAATGCCAAAATATATCATGTTCTCGTAATGCATAATATGATATATATTATATATAGAATAACGCTACAAAAAATAAAAATAAAAATAAAAACAAAACAAAAATATTAAGAAAGGTGTTTTTTATGGAAAAAATATATTCAAAATGGTATTTATATAATTATTATTATTTGGCAATAGCAATCGTAAACAAATAATAATGAAAACGCACACTGTCACGGTATTGTTATTGATGATGCTGAATGATTAACACTGAGTGCAAAAAAAAAAATAGAAAAATAAAAAAAACACGTATAAAACCTGGTACTGATCAGTAATGGAATAAACAAGTGTAAAACCTGGCACTGATCAGTAATGGTAAAAAGCACGTGTAAAACCTGGCACTGATCAGTAATGGTAAAAACACGTGTAAAACTGGCACTGATCAGTAATGGTAAAAACACGTGTTAAACCTGGCACTGATCAGTAATGGTAAAAAACACGTGTAAAATCTGGTACTGATCAGTAATGGTAAAAGACACGTGTAAAACCTGGCACTGATCAGTAATGGTAAAAACATGTGTAAAATCCTGGCACTGATCAGTAATGGTAAAAACGGGTGTAAAACCTGGCACTGATCAGTAATGGTAAAAAGACGTGTAAAACCTGGCACTACTTATGCATCTTTTTGAAATGCTCGGTTTTCGTATTTTTTATGTTTGGAAACGCATATTTATGAAAATGTTTTGCTCACATACCAAATGTTTTCCTGTTTCTAAGAGTCTGATCAAAGGAATGGACGCTTGCTGTCCTTTCATCATAGAAACATTCTTGTAACGAATAATTTATTAGGAGAAAACATTGGGTTTAAATCAGTCGCATAATGAAATGTCTCGCTGTTTAACACTTCCACTTATTCATATCACCAATGAAGAACGGTACAATAAGCAACATTTCACTACTGTTTGCTTATTATAACGTTTTTTTCGATACAATAAGGTCATACAGGACCGTTACACAGGGAGCTGATAATACGGACGGCGACCGATTCAGGGTAAGGATGAAAAGATGTAGACCATTTTTGGGGTCCCTTACGCTATAGTTTCTGTGGGTCTCCTATTCTCCCCCAATCCACACAATGATTGAACTATTGTATACCAAAAATTATGTTGAACTGTAAAAGACAGAAGGTTAATAAAAGAGGAAAGGCGTAATACAAATACCCATACTGTGATATGTTTGGTCAATGATAGAACAATATAGCATACATTGATAAGAAATAAAGCAGATGTTAAGTTTGGGGGTTAACATCGTCGCAACACAGAAAACCCTGATTTTACAATGGTTAACAAAATATTCCCCTAATACGATACACATGCATTGGGATACAACAGGTACATATAACAAACAGACATAACAATAGTTACCAAGTCATCATACAGATGTAACAATAGCTACCAAGTCATCATACAGATGTAACAATAGTTACCAAGTCATCATACAGACATAACAATAGTTACCAAGTCATCATACAGATGTTACAATAGTTACCATGTCATCATACAGACATAACAATAGTTACCAAGTCATCATACAGACATAACAATAGTTACCAAGTCATCATACAGATGTAACAATAGTTACCAAGTTATCATACAGACACAACAATAGTTACCAAGTCATCATACAGACATAACAATAGTTACCAAGTCATCATACAGACATAACAATAATTACCAAGTCATCATACAGACAAAACAATAGTTACAAAGTCATCATACAGATGTAACAATCCTTACCAAGTCGTCATACAGATGTAAAAATAGTTACCAAGTCAGCATACAGATGTAACAATAGCTACCAAGTCATCATAAAGACATAACAATAGTTACCAAGTTATCATACAGATGTAACAATAGTTACGAAATCATCATACAGATGTAACAATAGCTACCAAGTCATCATACAGATGTAGCAATAGTTACCAAGTTATCATACAGATGTAACAATAGTTACCAAGTCGTCATACAGACATAACAATAGTTAACAAGTCAACATACAGATGTAACAACAGTTACCAAGTCATCATACAGATATATTAATAGTTACCAAGTCTTCATACAGACATAACAATAGTTAACAAGTCAACATACAGATGTAACAACAGTTACCAAGTCATCATACAGATGTAGCAATAGTTACCAAGTTATCATACAGACATAACCATAGTTACCAAGTCATCATACAGAAATAACAATAGTTACCAAGTCATCCAACAGATGTTACAATAGTTACCATGTCATCATACAGAAATAACAATAGTTACCAAGTCATCCAACAGATGTTACAATAGTTACCATGTCAGCATACAGACATAACAATAGTTACAAAGTCATCATACGGACATAGCAATAGTTACGAAGTCATCATACAGATGTAACAATAGCTACCAAGTCATCATACAGATGTAGCAATAGTTACCAAGTTATCATACAGATGTAACAATAGTTCCCAAGTCATCATACAGATGAAACAATAGTTACCAAGTTATCATACAGACATAACAATAGTTTCCAAGTCATCATACAGACATAACATTAGTTACCAAGTCATCATACAGACAAAACAATAGTTACCAAGTCATCATACAGACATAACAATAGTTACAAAGTCATCATACAGACATAGCAATAGTTACGAAGTCATCATACAGACGTATCGCTGGGCATTGTGAGATTTGACAATGTCATTGTAAATCTATGTGCAAATAAAAAAATAAAATAAAAAAACCACTTTCATAACAACGAAAACACGACCAAGGTCTGCAATATCGTACAAACAAAATGCACATCGGTTGAAATCACCAATGCCGGCAATGGAAAAAAAATTAACGCTCATGCAATTTATCAGAAATATCGTCTGTTACACTGCACTGATCAACAGGGGCTCGTTACAAATGTCTGAAATACACATATTCTATAGACCTACTGACACATATGTTACAGACCTACTGATATGAGTTACAGCACACATAAACATTTCTGACATGTGTAACGAACCTGTGCTCCGTCGCATTATGTTGTTTGCTTGCAAAGCTGTGTCATTCAAATAAATCATAAATACCATACAAAAACAGTTCAATGCCTAAGTAAATATATCACATATAAATGATTTACATTGACAATATTATTAAGATGTGGATTGATTAAAGAATGTAGTATATTGCTGTTCGCCTTTCTGGTCATGTATGTATGGTTATGTTAGAATCCGAGTGACCTCGAACGGCTGTAATCATGATCTACAGTCGTGAGCAAATGACATGACCCGCATACATATAATTACACGACAAATTAGGTCATTGTACTCAGTCACGATTCTCATCAGAATCAGGTCAAGGTACAATTGTGTGTTCGGTACATATGTTCTCCTAGAATAATTACGTCGAAGGAAGACTTCGATTCGCAGATCAAATTAACTGCAGTTAAAGAAACTTGTCTCCGAGGCAGAAACACGTGGTATATAATTTCATCATGCGTATACTAGCTAATCCTATTATTGATTGCTTATGTTTTATTCCAGTGTACTTGTGCGCAAATGCATTTGTCTATATATAATCGGGAATGTGATAGTTGGGCATATTACAACCCACAGTCTTATGAAAAGCCCTCACTGGAGACGAGCATGCAGTAGCTAGTAGCGATGCAAATATAGGCTTCGATCCCTTTGATTATACGTAACAGGCACTGTGGAACATACGTCTGATTTGATAGTTTATCAGAAGAACCTCAGGAAACCAATCTTCAGCAAATCCATGCAACGATGATGGGGATTTGGACACTTGAAAGCGAAACCAGACTCTTCCATTGAAACATTTCCCGCCTCATTCGTTTGTATCGTTGCATATTACTGTGATCAATTTTATATCCGCAAATTTCGTAATAGTCACGCACGCACGCACACACACACACATATATTTCAAGGATATCAGCTGCAAACGTACACTTCGCTGTGATATCTATTCTGTTTTAAAATCAGTTAAACATTAAGAGCCATGTACAGTATGCTATGTGACTCATTTTGTTAGCTATCAATTTCATTTGTGAATACTGGTTATCATGTTAAGATAGAGTTTATATGCTCCTCATTTTCTTCTGCATGTCAGGTCTATACAATAACATATTCTGCAATATAAAATAACATAGTAAATCACCATCACTTTTAGGTGAACCTGAATTGTTATTGTTAAATAAACGTTTTAAGGGGAGAACACTGAACACTGAACATAAAACAAAGGGTGAAAAGTAGCAAATCACCTTATTAGTATGTTCGATGTGTCCATGCACATTTTTGAGAACTCAATTTTACACCTTTAAAAACATATATAGTAATCCATGTAAATAAATGGTTGTATAATCATTACCCATGAACAATGTGTTAACGTTATCAACTCAATAGACGTCGTCAATAAAATGTCAGAAGGAAAGTTATGAATACGCAGATCTATTGTGATGATGCCCCATGTCAAATGTGCGTGTTCCTTTTTTTCTGGCATGCCTTTAATCGCGCAATCTCCTGTGGTATGGTTCATCAAGAATCTTATCTATCAAGCAGTGTCGCGTAATGCAGTTATTTTAAAAGCATACATGACCTTGACAACTATAAGTTACGATATGGCCATTCATGTAATAATTACGTAGGTTAAACGGAAGCGTTGCCTTGGATAATGTTTAAAACCGACGACAGAAAAGTTAAATATGTTCAACATTGCTACTATGGACAAAGAGACTAATCTCTCTACAGAGATTGTGGCTCACAGTAAAACATCTCAGGTAAAAGAAAACATTGTACATCCATTTGATGTACACCACATTATCATGAAATAGATTTACAGATTTTTAAATGATTGATAATGGACATTTACACGGTTATTTCCTACATCTACACGTTTGTCCTGTGCCATTACAGATTGGTTTTGATGAGTTAAACATTTGACCCATACATTTATACATTTGTCCAGTTCATTCACATATGGGTCCCAAGCTGTTCAGAATTTGTCCCATATTTGTTTCCAGCAGTTAGTTTTTTCTCCAAAGCATTTCAAACTATTTTTTTCTTTTACACGGGACTCTCTGGGAATACAGGCTTAACCCATGATGAAATATTAGTTTTGGGAAAAATATGTATTTGATGATGGTTTCGGCGATTTGTGTATAACGCTCTGTCATTTATGCGTACAATATTATCTCTTTGTTTTCTATTACAGATGTATGACCTCGATCATGTCTGTCAATCTTTAAGCATTTCAATGCACGCTATTCGATCAGAAATTGTAGCACGTGTCTTATTTACAGAGAATATACATGTCAAAATGCCATCTAACCAGTATAACATCGTTAGCAGTTCAACTGACAGATTCTTTGAGAAGTATCACGTTTATTGAACCGCTTATCAAATTTTCATGTCAGTTGTATTTACGCAGTTTGTTCGCTGATAGGCTAGTTTTTTCTGTGTTCTGTTTGTCTTCAAACCCAATTTGTCAATTCGTTTATCGCTACTGCCAAGCAGTGAGCCAGAGGGCTATACTAGTTTAAAAGACGATCGATAAATAACTTTTAAGAGAATTAAGTAATGACAAAGCTGTTTTAAACAACAGACAGACTGGCAACTTTCCTATATTATGATTAGCGTTATAACAGACTTTCAGCCTTTAGTAAACATTCAAGATATATCAAGTGAGTGTCGTCTTATGACTAATGGACTGACGACGTGAGCTTGACCAGTGACGTACTATACAACCACAGATACTTACTATAGAGGAGCCCCCGACTACAAACGGACACAAGGGTTTCATCCTCTTAGGTTGAAATTTATTCGTGTACAAAAACAGGAAGTGTCCTTCTAGGAGCACCCGACTACAAACGGACAATCCGGGTTTCATCCTCTTAGGTTGAGATTTATTCGTGTACAAAAACAGGAAGTGTCCTTCTTAAGCCTTGGATTTGGCCGAGCGATACACCCCACCTGCGCAAAACAAATGACCTTCATCCATACAGCAATGTTGGAACCGAGGCCATGACCTTAATCCGAAGCAAAGTATGGCAATTGCAATATATTGTGTGAGGAAAGAGTAAAAACCTATGAACAGAAAAGTTCAGAAAAAGACCACGTATAGCCAAAAATAACAAAATCAGTGTCAACTAAATATCAAAGGTAAAAACAGGACAAATGGAAATTGATATTTGTTTTCGAGAATGCATTTCTGGATTTTGATCAATCGTAGATTGTGAATGTGATCTTTACACCATGTTTAACTGTCCTTTAATTTATCAAGACTCTTGTTCCTCTGATACGTTTTTGATTGGTATTGATGTTTGAAAAAATAGGGTAATCGAACGCCTGCTGTTATTTTTAGCATGGGAGTGGCAACAACACTGCAATCCTACGGTGTAAATTGTTTAATGTTTACTAGTCAGGTATACAGTGTCGAATTCGCCTCCTTGTTTAAAGGATGAAATAATGCCGTGGTGGAAAGATTACAGCACTGACAATAATAGAGAGAATTCGAAAACAAACTATACGTAGATGATAATGAGCAAGAAGTAGAAAACTGTAGAACACTATTTGTTCCATTGTATTTGTTAGGGATACTCATAGTAGTCTAATCATAATTTAGTCAGTTTTGTCCTATAAATGTCAATGACTTCGTGTCAGATAACATTTCAACAATCTATGATACTATGTATTCTGATCTGTGTAAAAGGAAACTGTGTACAATTCTTGTCATATATATTATTTTTTTATAATGAGTTTTTACTCACAAAACGATCGAGAAGACGGGAAACGGTCGACTGTTTTCTATGTCGTAACTCTTTGATTTCCACGAAACACAGACTACCTAAATATAGGTTAAAATGCATTAGTATGCCCTATGGTGATGAGATAGTTGTAAATGTTCCCCCTAAATGTCAGAGTATCGTTGGGAGGATGAAACCGATTTACGAATGTTTATATCCTTGTTGTTGTCTAAATAGTGACATTAATTTCTTATTTTGTCTCATTAGCTTACGATGTGGTACTGTACATGTAAAGGTGTCTTTTTCATTGTCTCTAATTGACGCGGAATAGCAAAAATTATCGATTTAGTGGAATTTGTTTTAGGGGAAAACGTTTCTGCAAAAATCAAGAAAATTAGAGTCTCAGGGAAAAACTTTTCATTTTGTACTATACTTAATGATTTATTATATATGTAAATGTACCTTTATATTTTAGATAAATGTAGCCTCGAGAGGGACAACTCACATCATGATTCACTCCTCCCCTCACAGCACAGTAATGGTTTAATTTGTACATGCTTTCGTGATTGCAATTTGTATACAGGTTACTATCGTTTAGTTGTAAAGCTCGTCAAGGGTTGTCATTTTGCGTTGAAGGCAAACGGCATGACATATATGTACATGGGTCATAATGGACAGTTTTGCGACAATTTCATCATATAGTAAATAAATGTAAAACAATTTATTGATCTTTGAAAAATAGGCACTGCAGATTTTAGTAACGTGCCAAATTGCTGAAGGGATAAAACGGTCGATACGGTTTCGATTAATACCCAGACTTCCGAACAGATATATCTGAAATGTCTGATGCAGTGTGAGCCGGATCATGGTGATTCTCTCCGATTTATGGATGATAAACTACTGAACATATCACAGTTAATGGACCATCTTTCTCACAAACACCTGCTATAGCTCAGACAGGACAGATTCAAGGACACATCTCCGAATATGTTAATGCAACCAAGAAATTGACGTTTGATCAATACCTCGCTTGTTGGTGAGAACAAGCTGTGTCAATAAATCTATTCAGCATAACAATAATTCGCCCGTTATATAATTGTTTATCATCCATGCATACAAAGTTATCTTATCATCTCTGTTACAAATGTGTGACATCTATATCAGGCCTGTCAATCGATGAGTATATGTCAAATTAATGTACGAGTTATGTGTTCCATGTCCTAGATGTTGGAAATCTTTTAAATTATTTCACAATAAATATTTTATAATATACATTGTCCATACCATAGGAGAGGGCTTGTGTAGGCATTACGCCTGGTTCCCAATTCCTTTTGAAATTTGTATAAGATGCAATATTCAAAAAAAAAAAAAAGTGAAATGAAATGTGTTCCATGTCTAAAATATCTAGTTTTCAACCGTGGAAGTATTTCATTGAATATATAAATATTCATCTTTGTTGTGGTATTTCATTTAAGATATTTAAGAATTCTTATGTTTCTTCTAATAACGTAATTAATGGATGATTAATTAATATTTTGTTTGTTTCTATGTAAATATCAATGTAGCATATAACAATAGCAATGTCAGAAACATTATCAGCGATTCCGTCAGATGATAGTCTGTTAATATAACAATGTGGTCGTTAACTGCATTGGAAAAGCAGGGCCCAATTATTTCTGGTGTTGAGATGAGACCAAGTCAAGTGTTTCAAAGATTGATTAGATAAACGTCTAGACAACGCATAACTTAAATCTAGTGTGTTTCAAAAATAATTAAAATTCGTTACGAGTAAAATATGTAGTGATTCATGATATCTGTATGGTGACATGATTGACACAAATATATATGTATGTCTTCACGTAAACCTTAAAAAAATGCATTTTGAAAATCTGCGTTAATGACTCGTAAAACTTATCAAGCATCATATTATATCTTGCAATATATATATATATATATATGTTATAAGATATACTATGTGGTTTAATGAAACATATTCCTACATATATATAAGGTATATCTGTACGCTTAGCCTCTGGTTTAACTCCGAATAGATCTACGCCAAAGGTCGAACTAGTACACCAAGGGTCCCTGAACTAGTGAACAAGCTGCCGAGTAAGTTTGAGGATTAGCGTTGGGGAGATGGTAAATCCCTGCCCGGGGAGGTGGTGATGTTTTATTTTATCCCCTTGATAAACTTGTGAACTTTTGTATTGAGAATTTAGTTTAAATATCCATCAGTAAAACTTGTTTTGAAATCTCATATAGTATAAAGTTTTGCTGATAGACATGAACTATCAAAAGAGAACAAGCGAGAACTGTGCAGACATGCGATGAGTGTTTAGATTTAGATTTACATTTGTTTCAAGATGAATTATCTCCATAGTCATACACTGAAATGTTCAAAAACACATTATCTATATATTCAAACATTTTTCGAGAGTTTTGTTGCTTGTAGGATTATTTAAAATATCGTAAACAAATATTTTTTCCCTATTAACTTAATCATTTGGACCATGCAACACTTGGTGTTTGGGTTTTGGTAAGTTTTATTTTGTAGCGTGCATGTCATTTAGAATTACATAATCATTCATTTTTCAAAGGAAACCAGTATTCGTTTGATTTTTTTTTTTTTTTTTTTTAAATGATAGAAATTGTGACATTTTCCTTTTGTTAGAGGACCAATTACATTTATGCAACTGACGCCCTGCAATGTGTATAATACCAAAGTTGAAGGCTGTGCCTGCACTACATACGTAACAGCGTGTGGTTCTAGATATGGAAACCCATACCTGCAATCCAAATCTTAAAATACTCACTCAGCGAACAACGAGTAGGTGGCAATGTCTGTTTCAAGTTACACTGCATGACGAGTAGACACGTCATATAGAGACAGTGTGATCAGAGCGGGTAGTCTAGAAACAGTGTGATCAGAGCGGGTAGTCTAGACAATGTATCCGGTATCTCTTTTATTGCTTTTAATACGATAATGGAGACATTTGAAGAAAGTATGTTATTTGAGAAGCTGAAATAAACGTTTAAATAATCATAGGTTAATATGACCAACCTTTTCAGGCAATATAGTGACTGTTCTTCATTAAAGCTGCAATGGTGTTTATAGATATATATTCACCCTGTTTCTTTAATGACATACGACAACGTTTATGTTTATGTTGTATATGGAATAAAAACACATGAATAAAAGGTAAACTGTTGCATCGAAAAAGTACGGCATCAGCAAATTAACGGTTAGCGGTCAGGCAAGCAAAATCATACAAAACCAATGGCATCAGCATGCAGAAACAACGGAATCAGTTTGCTATGGGTCAGGCAAGCAAAACATACATAAAAAACAAGGCATCAGCTCGCTACGTGACCGGCTAGCAATAACATACAGGTAAATATAATATGCTAATTAAGTGTTCAGCGAGCAATAACAGAAGTAACCTTTATCTGTTGGCTATGGGTCAAACAAGCAAGTACAGAATGAATCAAAACATCAGCTTGGCAATTGACAAGTAAGCACTCATATACAGAAACCACGACAGAAGTACCTCATGGGTCGGAAATAACTGTATCAGCTAGGAATTTGATAAGAAATAACAGACACACTGTACATAGAAACAACAGTATTAGTTTGATATGGATCAGGCGGACAAACATACAAATACAATGCATCAGTTTGATATGGGTCTTGCGAGCAAAAAATACAGAAAGAACGGAATCAGTTTGCTATGGGTCAGGCGAGCAACACATACAGAAACAACGGAATCAGTTTGCTTTTGGTTAGGCCAGCCAGCCAAACAGAAGCAAGGCATCAGTTTGCTATGGGTAAAGCAAGCAAAACATACAGAAACAACGGAATCAGTTTGATATAGGTCAGGGTATCAAAACATACAAGAACAAGGCATCAGTTTGATATTGGTTAGCGAGTAAAACATACAGGAACAAGCCATCGATTTGCTATGGGTCAGGCGAGCAAAACATACAGAAACAACGGCATCAATTTGGTATGAGTCAGGCGATTAAAACATACAAGAACAAGGCATCAGTTTGCTATGGGTTAGCGAGTAAAACATACAGGAACAAGGCATTGGTTTGCTATGGGTTAGGCCAGCCAAACATACAGAAACAACGACATTATTTCCTTACTAGTAAAGCGAGTTCTGAAAGATAATATTTGAAGACCACGATTTGCATTTTTGATAAGAAAAGAATAAGAAAATAAATGACATAACTATATATAATCCTGTCAATTTGTTTTCCAACCAATCAAAAGTAACAAATAGTTGGAAGTGATCTTGTAGAAAAACATCGATATACAATGTGTTATCAGTGACAGAAACACACCTACTTTTCCTTAATAGACGAAACGACATCATAATAAAGCAACTCTTCCAAAAAGATTATAACATTTAGATCGGGACACCGCTACCGTTTACGTATTCCAAATAACCTCATATGTCATATGATCAACCATCCACAGTACAACACTTCATGATCGACTTAACTGACCTTCATTGATATTGCAACGAATAACACTTTGATGCAAATGTTTGATAGATATATCATACAAAAATATATTTCCGCTTTGATGCCTTCTTTAATAAAGAAAAACAATCCCAATATATAACAATGGAATATGGCTTTGTAATTAAGGCACATACGCGCGTCGTAACTTACTCTACCTATCATTGCTAGATCGCGCGTGCTGCTACCACTTTTACTGGTATTTTACAGTTTGTAGTTTCGACAGTTGTGTACAATCTTCACAGTGTTTACATCCATCAGATGTCTGTATCAAATAAATGCATGCTTTAATACCACACGAATATATCAAAGTTCGCGACGCAATCGAAGCTTATCAAATACGGTGATTTTCACATCAATGAGTGACCTCAGTTATTTCCCGCAACAGATTAGATTGAAGTTTCTGGGGATATTGAAATAAAAACAGGCTTCGTTATATGACATTTAAGCGTTAACTCTACAATCGTTGCGGTGTTGTTCAACTTATTTACGTATTTTGTATCATTGTAGGTTGTCCACTGATAATGTAGAATGACATTGCGGCTTTGCCTTTGCTGCTGCTTACTTACTTACCAATAAATAATAATTTAAAGGTTATATTTGTGATCTCCTTGCTAAATAGAACATTTTACCGTTCTTGTTGTTCCACAGTTAGAAATGAGTACACGAGAACCACCGAACGAAGTAAGCCATTAATTACAGGGGATGCCTAAATTAATACCTCAAAGAGCAAGGGTCACAAGCCGACCTTTACGAACCATGCCCATTAGGCCCGCCGGTACTGGGATTGTGTTTTGTAAGAGGTAGTCGATATCACATCGATTGATGGGTCTTGTGTGTTCCACTTTTTTTTTTTATATTCGGTACATTGTCAGCTTCATTTGGAAAACGCAGAAAGTTTAAGAACAAACTTAGAATGTTATTTGTATAATCATGACGTTGGTATTACTTATTTTGTCGTCATACATAAACAAAACTTATTTTGATATGTCCTAGATATGTTTTTGTTTTTGAGGCTGCCATACATTGATAAATATTGCTTTTGATGTTGTCATGAATTGATGCAAACATGAGACCCACGTAGAATAACAATAGATGATAATAAACAACGGGAGCATTAGGAGTTTAGGCGAATATTTTCAAACTTGTCAGACGCGGCCTAGAGGTAATTTGTCATATGACATCGACGGACAAAGCAGAAAACACAAGTATAATAATGCTCTTAAGTTCAAAAAAGCGTTGTACGCATGTTTCTATCTCTACATACCTGAACACGTTTCGTCTACTTTGTGGAAGTTTTACGTCATCTCCAGTACATTCACGTCATCGATATTAATGTCAGTTACACATTGCCTCCAGTGAGAATCAGATTCACGTCACTTCTGGAAAATTACAGTTATGTTAGTTTCAACTTGTCGTCTAATAAGTGACAGCTTTACATCACCTACAGTAAGAGACAATTGCACGTCACCTCTAGAAAATTACAGTTTCATGTCGCCTTTATAGAAGTTTCACTTTAACGTCACCTATATAGAAGTGTCAGTTTCTTGTTACCTATATAGAAGTGTCAGTTTCTTGTTACCTATATAGAAGTGTCAGTTTTTTGTTACCTATATAGAAGTGTCAGTTTTTTGATACCTATATAGAAGTTTCACTTTAACGTTACCTATATAGAAGTGTCAGTTCCACGTCACCTATATAGAAGTGTCTGTTTTTTGATACCTATATAGAAGTTTCACTTTAACGTCCCCTATATAGAAGTGTCAGTTCCACGTCACCTTTATAGAAGTTTCACTTTAACGTCACCTATATAGAAGTGTCAGTTTCTTGTTACCTATATAGAAGTGTCAGTTTCTTGTTACCTATATATAAGTGTCAGTTTCTTGTTACCTATATAGAAGTGTCAGTTTCTTGTTACCTATATATAAGTGTCAGTTTCTTGTTACCTATATAGAAGTGTCAGTTTCTTGTTACCTATATAGAAGTGTCAGTTTTTTGTTACCTATATAGAAGTTTCACTTTAACGTCACCTATATAGAAGTGTCAGTTTCTTGTTACCTATATATAAGTGTCAGTTTCTTGTTACCTATATAGAAGTGTCAGTTTCTTGTTACCTATATATAAGTGTCAGTTTCTTGTTACCTATATAGAAGTGTCAGTTTCTTGTTACCTATATAGAAGTGTCAGTTTCTTGTTACCTATGTAGAAGTGTCAGTTTTTTGTTACCTATATAGAAGTGTCAGTTTGTTGATACCTATATAGAAGTTTCACTTTAACGTTACCTATATAGAAGTGTCAGTTCCACGTCACCTATATAGAAGTGTCTGTTTTTTGATACCTATATAGAAGTTTCACTTTAACGTCCCCTATATAGAAGTGTCAGTTCCACGTCACCTTTATAGAAGTTTCACTTTAACGTCACCTATATAGAAGTGTCAGTTTCTTGTTACCTATATATAAGTGTCAGTTTCTTGTTACCTATATAGAAGTGTCAGTTTTTTTGTTACCTATATAGAAGTGTCAGTTTTTTGTTACCTATATAGAAGTGTCAGTTTTTTGATACCTATATAGAAGTTTCACTTTAACGTTACCTATATAGAAGTGTCAGTTCCACGTCACCTATATAGAAGTGTCAGTTTCTTGTTACCTATATTGAAGTTTCACTTTAACATCACCTATATAGAAGCGTCAGTTTCTTGTTACTTATATAGAAGTTTCACTTTAGCGTCACCTATATAGAAGTGTCAGTTCCACGTCACCTTTATAGAAGTTTCACTTTAACGTCACCTATATAGAAGTGTCAGTTTCACGTTACCTACATAGAAGTGTCGGTTTCACGTCACTTATAGTTAATTACAATTATGCGTCACCTTGAGTAAGTGACAGTTTTACGTCACCTCTAGTGGGATACGTTGACACGTCACCGATAGTAATTGACATGTTCACGCCACCATTATATGTGACAGTTTTGCGATACATCTAGTAAGTTGACAGTACTTTGTAGACAGTCAAAATGAATAATACCTAACAAGTAGTAAAATATATCAGATATAATGGTAGTCTCACCTCCGCCAATAAACAAGTCCAGACGGTCATAGAGCTACTAATTGTTGCTGGTTTTTGAGAGTTTGATGAATATCACTGGGAAACGGCAAAGTGCGCCAATGTAGAATACGGGTTGTTGTGTCGACTGTACATGTCTAGGTATCATTACCACTCCAGCGTGGCCAGATTCTAGTATTTTGTATCCTAGTTATGTCGTGACAGGCACGGCAACTGTATAAAGTGTTCATAATTTATTTCATAATGCTGGTGCTCCCACTCTCTTATATACAAATTGGTCGACCAGGAAAAGTCATCACTGGATGCAAGGACAAGCACGCGCGGCCAATTAGGATTCGAACTTTAATCTCACCTTCACCTTCAGTGATGGATACTAGCTGTGATCTACGTCTCCGGATGCTACACATATAGAGTTCTTTATACAGAGGCTTATCATGAGGAATGCTGCACGTCTCTGCTGTAACGCTTTGCATTGGTAAATCTGACGTGATAACCACACGATATTTACGCTCACGTAACATGATTGCACGCTCATTTTTCAAAGTTCCTGTTTTAGTTTGTTGATATATTGTCAAGATTTTTCTGTTGTCGGTTGAAATGTCAGTAATAAATGAACGCCAAATGGTTAATAACAAATGAATATATACATCTTCAATTAAAATGTCAATATTTTGTTTCAACCAGTTACATTGTTTTATAATGCGTATTGTGAATTAGTATATCTAACGCTGAAATTAAATCAATTACGAGTGTTTAAGAATATCTTTGTGAAGTAATCTATTAATTGAATATCTACACTAGACGTTCAAGGCCAACACAATATCCCCGTAGGCTGAAGCAATATGAGATAAACACATTCAGAGGTTAAATTGGCTTCGTGTATCTTCGTAATCCAATCGTGGTGCAACATTTATTAGTGAATTGATGATATGTTCACGATCAAACTTCTCTCGAGGGAACCGCTGAAATAATACTTTATGGGATGTTTTGATGCGTTGATTATTATTAACTTCAGAGATTGTACCTATTGTTGGAATTAGAGTCAACCATGCGATTATTTCAAAACTTTCAAATGTGATTAAAGTTTAATAAAAGAAAAAGAAGAACAATGACAGGTTTCAAAAATTAAAAATTAAAACAATCGATAAATGATTATCCAAAATTATTAAAATGGTTCGAGTTCATTTAGATTTTTTTTCAGAAAAATACCCCCGCTTGTTTAATCAAATGGGCCACGGTAGTTTCTATTCCCCAGAAAATGTAGTATTCCATGACAGCAAGGTGCTAGGCATTGATATGACTCTAGGTCCTTTGAATCTCTAGAAAAAAAGCATAAGATATCTTTCAAAAGTGGTAAAAGTTGTTTCACAAAAGTAATATTGGTTTACAAATGTTTTTATTTGCAAATGAAACGATTCGAAGTTTTCTAGCATTCATTTAGAGTTTTTTTCCAGAATTGTTTTAACAAATTTGATCCTTGTGATCTTGAATATAGGCAACGGTCGTTTCTATTCCCTAGAATGTGTAGCATTCCATGACAGCAAGCTGTTTAAGATATATATGAATCTAGACCTTTTTGATCTCCAGGAAACATATTTTAGTGTACAAATGGGCGTTTTATTGATGCCGATACGTGAATAATCAATATGAATAGTTTGAAAATGAACGCAATAAGCAATATGAATAGTTTGACAATGAACGCAATAAGCAATATGAATAGTTTGACAATGAACGCAATATCAATATGAATAGTTTGACAATGAACGCAATAAGCAATATGATAAAATGTTCGAAAATAAACTGACAATAAGCAGAACAACAACATGTTTGACAACAAATGGTATGACAACAAGTTTGAAAATAAGCAATATGATAACATGTTTGTGAAATAAGCCTTTCAATGTAGTACATTTAAAAGTTGAGAAAGTGATTTAGTAAATTAAGTTTGAGAAACATCTTTCAATAAACCTTTGTCGGATCAGACTCAAGTTCTATTTAAACAATCAAAATAAAGGAAAATAAGGATCAAATACATCAAAGGATTCACGGACTATGCATACATCATTGAAATGTGAAGGAAGGACACTCCAATGTTAAAGCACCTACACAATTTGGTATTTGATACAGCATGCCCCAAACTGAATAACACTGCTCCACATATCTATTTCATGTTGCAGCACATGGGTACGTACATAACAACCCTTTATAATATGAATTTTAAAAATGAGATGGACACTGGTTAATTTCAAATCAAAGTGAGTAAAGTGTATACATGTACATCATAACCCTGCCAAAGTGTTTACATGTACATCATTACCCTGCCAAAGTGTATACATGCACATCATATCCCTGCCAAAGTGTAAACATGTCCATCATAACCCTGCCAAAGTGCTTACATGTACATCATAACCCTGTCAAAGTGTATACATGTAAATCATATCCCTGCCAAAGTGTAAACATGTCCATCATAACCCTGCCAAAGTGTTAACATGTACATCATATCCCTGCCAAAGTGTAAACATGTCCATCATAACCCTGCCAAAGTGCTTACATGTACATCATAACCCTGTCAAAGTGTATACATGTACATCATTACCCTGCCAAAGTGTTAACATGTACATCATAACCCTGCCAAAGTATACACATGTACATCATAACCCTGCCAAAGTGTTTACATGTACATCATTACCCTGCCAAAGTGTATACATGCACAGCATAACCCTGCCAAAGTGTATACATGTACATCATAACCCTGCCAAAGTGTATACATGTACATCATAACCCTGCCAAAGTGTATACATGTACATCATAACCCTGCCAAAGTGTATACATGTACATCATAACCCTGCCAAAGTGTATACATGTACATCATAACCCTGCCAAAGTGTATACATGTACATCATAACCCTGCCAAAGTGTATACATGTACATCATAACCCTGCCAAAGTGTATACATGTACATCATAACCCTGCCAAAGTGTATACATGTACATCATAACCCTGCCAAAGTGTATACATGTACATCATAACCCTGCCAAAGTGTATACATGTACATCATAACCCTGCCAAAGTGTATACATGTACATCATAACCCTGCCAAAGTGTATACATGTACATCATAACCCTGCCAAAGTGTATACATGTACATCATAACCCTGCCAAAGTGTATACATGTACATCATAACCCTGCCAAAGTGTATACATGTACATCATAACCCTGCCAAAGTGTATACATGTACATCATAACCCTGCCAAAGTGTATACATGTACATCATAACCCTGCCAAAGTGTATACATGTACATCATAACCCTGCCAAAGTGTATACATGTACATCATAACCCTGCCAAAGTGTATACATGTACATCATAACCCTGCCAAAGTGTATACATGTACATCATAACCCTGCCAAAGTGTATACATGTACATCATAACCCTGCCAAAGTGTATACATGTACATCATAACCCTGCCAAAGTGTATACATGTACATCATAACCCTGCCAAAGTGTATACATGTACATCATAACCCTGCCAAAGTGTATACATGTACATCATAACCCTGCCAAAGTGTATACATGTACATCATAACCCTGCCAAAGTGTATACATGTACATCATAACCCTGCCAAAGTGTATACATGTACATCATAACCCTGCCAAAGTGTATACATGTACATCATAACCCTGCCAAAGTGTATACATGTACATCATAACCCTGCCAAAGTGTATACATGTACATCATAACCCTGCCAAAGTGTATACATGTACATCATAACCCTGCCAAAGTGTATACATGTACATCATAACCCTGCCAAAGTGTATACATGTACATCATAACCCTGCCAAAGTGTATACATGTACATCATAACCCTGCCAAAGTGTATACATGTACATCATAACCCTGCCAAAGTGTATACATGTACATCATAACCCTGCCAAAGTGTATACATGTACATCATAACCCTGCCAAAGTGTATACATGTACATCATAACCCTGCCAAAGTGTATACATGTACATCATAACCCTGCCAAAGTGTATACATGTACATCATAACCCTGCCAAAGTGTATACATGTACATCATAACCCTGCCAAAGTGTATACATGTACATCATAACCCTGCCAAAGTGTATACATGTACATCATAACCCTGCCAAAGTGTATACATGTACATCATAACCCTGCCAAAGTGTATACATGTACATCATAACCCTGCCAAAGTGTATACATGTACATCATAACCCTGCCAAAGTGTATACATGTACATCATAACCCTGCCAAAGTGTATACATGTACATCATAACCCTGCCAAAGTGTATACATGTACATCATAACCCTGCCAAAGTGTATACATGTACATCATAACCCTGCCAAAGTGTATACATGTACATCATAACCCTGCCAAAGTGTATACATGTACATCATAACCCTGCCAAAGTGTATACATGTACATCATAACCCTGCCAAAGTGTATACATGTACATCATAACCCTGCCAAAGTGTATACATGTACATCATAACCCTGCCAAAGTGTATACATGTACATCATAACCCTGCCAAAGTGTATACATGTACATCATAACCCTGCCAAAGTGTATACATGTACATCATAACCCTGCCAAAGTGTATACATGTACATCATAACCCTGCCAAAGTGTATACATGTACATCATAACCCTGCCAAAGTGTATACATGTACATCATAACCCTGCCAAAGTGTATACATGTACATCATAACCCTGCCAAAGTGTATACATGTACATCATAACCCTGCCAAAGTGTATACATGTACATCATAACCCTGCCAAAGTGTATACATGTACATCATAACCCTGCCAAAGTGTATACATGTACATCATAACCCTGCCAAAGTGTATACATGTACATCATAACCCTGCCAAAGTGTATACATGTACATCATAACCCTGCCAAAGTGTATACATGTACATCATAACCCTGCCAAAGTGTATACATGTACATCATAACCCTGCCAAAGTGTATACATGTACATCATAACCCTGCCAAAGTGTATACATGTACATCATAACCCTGCCAAAGTGTATACATGTACATCATAACCCTGCCAAAGTGTATACATGTACATCATAACCCTGCCAAAGTGTATACATGTACATCATAACCCTGCCAAAGTGTATACATGTGCATCATAACCCTACCAAAGTGTATACAACATGTACATCATAACCCTTCCAAAGTGTATACATGTACATCGTTACCCTGCCAAAGTGTATACATGTACATCATAACCCTGCCAAAGTGTATACATGTGCATCATAACCCTACCAAAGTGTATACAACATGTACATCATAACCCTTCCAAAGTGTATACATGTACATCTTAACCCTGCCAAAGTGTATACATGTTCATCATGAATCCTGTTAGAGTGTATACATATGCATGTATATCATGAACTCTGCCACTGCTCAAAGACATAACGGTGGTGGCAATTAAGGTTACCGCAAACCTTGTACCTCGAAAGATGGACGTAAGGCACTCATTGATCAATGAATCAATGATCAGCTATCAGTAGGATTACAAACAAAGTCCAACCAAGCGATCTGTACGTAGGCAGTTTAAAAGAAACAAAAGAAGATAGAATTGTTTGTGGGCACAGATTTGTGTTTGACATTTATAATCGCGCTCAATCTGGATAGTTGATCTGCATAAGATGACTTATAGATTTAACCTATTCAGATAGAGAATCGGCCTGATCTTCCCTTGGTTTTCCATTTGATCCCTATCGTAATCTTCTACTTGTGTAATCCTTTATCTGATCCTTTTCTATTTTTTTGTAATTTCAATATTTGACATGAAATATCACCGATGATATGTTTTATCGAACACGAATGTCTGGTGATCTACAATAAGTATTCTTGTGTTTTCATTGGATCATTTTTTCCGACTCCATTGAATCCACAATATTTGAGGTATCACTGGAGACACACGTCTTCGTTGATATACGGTGACATATGTTAACGTGAGTCTGCCATCAAACATAAAGAATGCATGTCGGGTATACCATTGTGTAAGAGTTGGAAAGAAATGTATTCCAGGCCTAGAAAGTGACATTATATACATTTTGTAAACGCTTTGTTTAAAATTGTCTCGATCTGACATAACAGTTAACGGAATTATAGTTAAAAACACCACAAGGACCATCCGGGTTACTCGTTGTAGTCAATTCGTTGTAGCTTATAAATACATAAAATGTCCATGTAGTTTTGAAAACAATTTCGAACGTCAGAATATGTAACATCATAATGAGAATGTTTTACCCCTTAAAGATAAATTAAAGTCTGGGTTTTGCTGCTTGAAAAACATTTTATTTAAATATTTATTGCTAATTTACCTTGTGATAAACTATTTGCTTTCCTTGCTTTCGCGCCGTTGTCGACGAAAAACTATTTTTGTGAATAAATGGTTTTGTTATCTCAATTGTTGACGAAGAAACAGCGAACAAACAAAGTAAATAACATAAATGAATAAATATACAGAGTACGTACTGTGTAAGCAAGTGAAGCCAATTGATCAGTATGTTTACATCAAAAGGCAACCGTAATACAATTCACTTCAGTTTTTTATCATATGAACAAATACTAACTGTTACTGTATTGTGTAGTGAACAGAAAGTCCCCATAACAATAACAATGCATTGTTTGACGATGCATCCACCAATTGTAGACATTTGTCAGACTAAACGTGTCCTATACAAAGTAAACCTGAACATGACTCAGCACAGGTCTGTGCTAGCGACTACAACGATAGTGCAGCGTCAAATACATAATATTTACATTTGCATGGCATTGTCGTCACAAGATAACCTACTTGAAAGCTGTGTCGTTGATGAGACTTTAAATGACATCCACCACGAGACACAATTCTCAGCCGATCAGCACGCGACAATACGCTGTTCTAGTTATTGAACAAATTTGTGCAGAATGTCGATAAGGCGAGAATTTTAAATTTTAAATATAATTGTAAGTTGAAAAAACGTGAAAGGCGGAGAAAACGTAAAAACATCACTGAACTGTTTTTGTATGGCATTTGTGATCTATTTGAATGACACAGCTTTGCAAGCAAACTTCATAATGGGCGCTATTCAATGCTTCAATAAACGTAAAATAACACGAAGAACGTAATTCGATATAACAGAGCCGGTAACTTATACGCGTTAGGTACAGTAAAATGTGGATAAATGTAATTTATTTAGCATCAACCTCAAATTGAAGAAGATTTCACCGTTTGAAGGAATTATTAAAATTACAAATTCATTGATTGGGTTTCCATTTCGCCTGTTGCTTGTATTTAAGGTAATTGTTTATTGCTTTTGGATATTTGTTTTGTTTAACAATTCTTCCTACACCTTGATAGAATACATCCTCTAATATACTACTGAGTATCAAGGACTACGTTTCATCGGAGCTTTGTTGCATACCATCATAATTTGTTTTAGAGCTCAAACAGTACTTCCACGTAGAAATACGTGAAACTGATGCATTTTTTAAGATTAAAAAAGGAGAATACCGAAGTATCAACAAACCATATTGACCTCAAGATCGATAAATCTAGGGTAAAATATGAACAAAGGAATAATTTACGAGAAAATCCTTGAACTGGTAACAGAAAAATCAAACCATGCGTTCCGGAAGGGTAAGCGTTTTCTGCTGTCATGTGAATCTAGATCAAATCCACATTATGTCGCGTCCTAAAATCGAGAACCACGGTAATTTTAACAAATCAAAAATGTCTCACCGATGAGCCTAATCAAACGAAACGAAAAATGCACAATAAAGCACTACATAGTGAAAAAACCACAGTTCATTCGTGAATATCTAGGTACATTTTGAAGTGATTGAGTTTCATAAGACTTCTTGAAAACAGTTAACGATCCATACATGTATGTCGTCAGAATGAGGCTCGATGGCTCTTTAACTATTCCTTTAGCTGATCTGTTAAAGCACAGGTTTCAGTAAATAACGTTGTGTGCCAGACTGTGACCATAGAAGTCTTTTCGGAATGTATAAAAGCACAGGTTCCTACAAGTACAAGAATGTATAAAAGCACATTGGAGAATTTCCATGAAGGTTCTCAAAAACATAGAAAAAAGTTAGCCCTGTGGCGGTGTTCTACTGGTAACCAATTTAAGGGGTCAGGGGTGTCATGTGGTATATTTTCGAGAAGCTATATTTTGCATCATCTAAAGCGCTTGCATAGAATACAAGCCATCCCATACAATATCGCTTTTCTATATTGTAAATTCTAGGTCGATGAGCAGGGGCTGTGTAACCGTATTTTTTCAAAAGTCAGAAAAATACCGACGTTACATGCACAACCATGAAATCTGTTTTGTCCATATTCAATTCTAACATACAGAAGCTCATCTAAACACTGATTTGATCCAATAATTTGAGAGAAAAAAATCCCAGTTGCCATGAGGTCTGATGACCGTATACACTTTGGTATGCTATGCTTGTAGCAGATGACTAGGGACAGTACTCTCTTAGTTCAAGCATTAATTCTCCTGGAACACCGAGGCCAAGAGTGCTGTCATCAGATAAAAACATATACAAACTAGTCGCATGCATGATATACCAGGCTATGGGAAAGGTACAGTACAAAAAGCGACGGGGAAATATATGGTTAAGAAGGCTATGGGAAAAGTAACGGTACTGACAACGAGAGGGAAAATATGGTATTAAAGGCTTTGGGAAAGGTACATGTAACAGAACATAAAACTTGAGAAGAAAAGTGAGATATAGAAGGCTATGGGAAAGGCAACATTACACACAACGAGACGGAAAATATGGTATAGAAGGCTATAGGAAGGGTAACATTACACACAACGAGAGGGAAAATATGGTATAGAAGGCTATGGGAAAGGTAATAGTACACACAACGAGAGGAAAAATATGGTATAGAAGGCTATGGGAGGGGAAACAGTACACACGACGAGAGGAAGTATATGGTATAGAAGGCTATGGGAAAGGTAATAGTACAGACAAGGAGAGGAAAAATATGGTATAGAAGGCTATGGGGAAATAACAATACATAAAACGAGAGGGAAAATATGGTATAGAAGGCTATGGGAAGGGTAACATTACACACAAAGAGAGGAAAGGTATGGTATAGAAGGCTATAGGAGAAATAACAATACATAAAACGAGAGGGAAAATATGGTATAGAAGGCTATAGAAAAGTACAGTACACACAACGAGAGGAAATATATGGTATAGAATGCTATGGAAAAGCACAGTACACACAACGAGAGGAAATATATGGTATAGAATGCTATGGAAAAGCACAGTACACACAACGAGAGGAAATATATGGTATAGAATGCTATGGAAAGGTACAGTACACACAACGAGAGGGAAAATATGGTATAGAAGGCTATGGAAAAGTACAGTACACTCAACGAGAGGGAAAATATGGTATAGAAAGCTATGGAAAGGTACAGTACACACAACGAGAGGAAATATATGGTATAGAATGCTATGAAAGGTACAGTACACACAACGAGAGGAAATATATGCTATAGAATGCTATGGAAAGGTACAGTACACACAACGAGAGGGAAAATATAGTATAAAATGCTATGGAAAGGTACAGTACACAAAACGAGAGGAAAAATATGGTATAGAATGCTATGGAAAGGTACAGTACACACAACGAGAGGAAAAGTATGGTATAGAAGGCTATGGGAAGGTACAGTACACACAACGAGAGGAAATATATGGTATAGAATGCTATGGAAAGGTACAGTACACAAAACGAGGGGAAATATATGGTATAGAATGCTATGGAAAGGTACAGTACACAAAACGAGAGGGAAAATATGGTATAGAAGGCTATGGGAGAAATAACAATACACAAAACGAGAGGGAAAATATGGTATAGAAGGCTATGGAAAAGTACAGTACACACAACGAGGGGAAATATATGGTATAGAAGGCTATGGAAAAGTACAGTACACACAACGAGAGGGAAAATATGGTATAGAAGGCTATGGAAAGGTACAGTACACACAACGAGAGGAAAAGTATGACACAATGTAGAGAAAAGAAGAAAAAATAAACAATTTAACAAAAACAAAGTATGAAAAGGTACAGTAAACAAAGTAAGGGATAATAGAATATAGACAGCGATGGACAAATTAGACAGCGATAGACGATATAGACAGCGATAGACAATATAGACAGCAATGGACAATATAGACAGCGATGGACGATATAGACAGCGATAGACGATATAGACAGCGATGGACAATATAGACAGCAATGGACAATATAGACAGCGATGGACGATATAGACAGCGATGGACGATATATACAGCGATGGACAATATAGACAGCGATGGACGATATAGACAGCGATGGACGATATAGACAGCGATGGACGATATAGACAGCGATGGACGATATAGACAGCGATAGACGATATAGACAGCAATGGACAATATATACAGCAATGGACGATATATACAGCGATGGACGATATAGACAGCGATGGACGATATATACAGCGATGGACAATATAGACAGCAATGGACGATATAGACAGCGATGGACGATATAGACAGCGATGGACGATATAGACAGCGATGGACGATATAGACAGCGATAGACGATATATACAGCAATGGACAATATAGACAGCAATGGACGATATAGACAGCGATGGACGATATAGACAGCGATGGACGATATAGACAGCGATGGACGATATAGACAGCGATAGACGATATATACAGCAATGGACAATATAGACAGCAATGGACGATATAGACAGCGATGGACGATATAGACAGCGATGGACGATATAGACAGCGATGGACAAAACTACTCACAAAGCTACGATACACAAAATACAGGTTGGAATCGCTCGTGTGAGGTAAACATTTAGTACTGAGAGCAAAGGAGAAATTACACACGAATTGTATAGAGCAGACACTCGAGGGAATCTTTTACACAGAAAGTACAGTGTATATAACGGAGGAGAAATTACTCACGAATGGTATAGAGCAGACATTCGAGGGAATCTTTTACACAGAATGTAGTGTATATAACGGAGGAGAAATTTCCCACGAAATTTTCCACACTGTTTCTTACAGTACATGTATATAGCAAGGGATATTGCTTTTCGCTGCCGCACAAGGCCGTGACACCGCGTAAAAGATACAATTTGATTGATTACGTCATTTATCAGATCACGGACAGGTCTGGTAGTAATAATCACACAGATAGGTAAATTACATAATTCATCATTTTACACGATATACGTATTGACTGATGACGAAGCTTCTGTTCTTTATCAAATAAACGCACGCCAATCAATGTCCAGCACATTGGATTCGCCGGGATCTTCACGAAAACAACATCACACATTATGTAACCATTTATGTATACCGTTTTTGCTGTCAAACATATTGAAGAATCAGTAGCAATATATTCTTAGCTAAATTTCATTTTTCAAATTGTCTACATGGACGTTTGTATTATCAATTTCCAAGATGTGTTTTGTAATGTCATACTTTAAAATAAGTTGATATGAAAACTAAAAGTCCCTTTTTTATTCACTTTTTGCTCATTATGACCGAGTCATAACATCGTTAACATAGAATTAAAGATCAGAAAAATATAATGACTTTAACAATCACTCATACATGAAACATCTTTTCTTTATTCATTGAATAGGAATAGCTGAATGCATGAAAAAAATTAGAAAAAAAGGAAACTACAATAATGCCGTTTTAACATACCTGCTAATTGTATGTCTATCGAGGTACCGATGTATTAGAATAGCCTCCGTATCGTTGAAAATTGTTTCTTTTCCTGAAGAAAATTACGTCCCTGAGATTCACATTTCACCTCTGGTGATGCCTTGCCGCTGCCTCAATCAGAACCTTGATATAACACCATACTTTCTGTGTCGTGTTGATAATGTCAAGAAAATTATCGACATTTCACTAGGAATATGTTTGTATATTTATTCGCATCTTTTCCATGTACGATACACACCATCCGCACACATGGGGTTTCAACTTAAACCCTGTACTTACACCTCCAATTTAATTGATAAGCAGACGATCCCGACCCAGAGGTTTTTGTAGGTGATGTGAGCATTCCTAAAGTTTACAGCTTATCTTCCTAGGACGAAGTAGAAAAACATATTGCACTTTATGAGATTTCATGCCGCGAGGAACTATTCCAAACCGCGGAAGGTCAAAGTTCATTTCCCCTCGATTGTCGTCGCTAGTGTTATTTAATACCTTCATTACAGAAGATTTCCAGATATAAAATGGAAACTGAAACTTTTCATTTCAATGAAATCATTTCGATATGCCAATCAAATACATTACACGTGTTTGAATATTTAGGAGATACTTGTACCGGTATAAAATCCCTAAAGGAGATGGAATAGCTTACAATAACGGATATAGATCCACACCAGGCTATAGAATGGACGTGAACAGCTGATGGCAGCAGCTAATCGTGTTAGTGTACATACGAGGTATATTACTCCTCTGCAGACTATGCACGTCATCTTTTGTCTATTTACGTAGGTAAACCTAATCTTGACATGAGCTAATTGTCGCCAAAAAATCTTAAAGTTGAAATAAGATTGAATGCAAAATATATCGTTTAAACATTGCTTTCGTCATAACTTAGAAATTTAAAGGTCATGCGGCTATCTGACTGCTCATTATTATTTTGATATAACTGTGGAATACACAAAACGAGGTAACTGATTAATAACGGTCACAGAATCAGCGTCACAAGCAATGTACTCGCCGGACTGACGATGTATCGCTTTACTTTGTTATACACACAGTACCGATGATGTTTGATTTCTGTTTGCCACTTCGGACCGAAAATCTATGATTGTGACAGAAAAATGGTTATGATTGTGCGTCTTCTAACAAAATACACTGAAACTACCTAGGTTCAGATGATGTTGTCGTAAGGAAACTACAAGGTCTAACTAGTGACGATAAAAGAAAACTTTTGGGGCGTATATAATGACACTATAAGAACGCTATGTAGTATTCTGAATAGGCAGTTTTAAGGAAACTACAGAGGTCTTGGTAGTGCTCCCTGATAAAAAAAAAATAAGGGTCTAGATAATGTTTTAAGGAAATGATAGATAGATATATAGATAGATAGATAGATATATTATAAGGAAACTACAAGGATCTAACTTCAGATTGTAATTCTAAAATGAAATTACATTAGTCTGCTGAAGTTATAAGGACAATAAGGGGTCAAGTTTAATTAGCTTATTGTGAAAATAAGGGGTCAAAATAGTGATTTTACAAGGGCATTGCATGGTCTAGATAGTGATGATATTAGGGCATTGCTTGGTCTAGATAGTGATGTTATTAGTGATGACCTTGCCCTCCACGAGGGAGTTATTTTTCGAAGTTAATTCGATCTTTTCTCTTTGCTCGTTTTGTGAAGAATCCAGGCGTGAATTTATTTGTTGATTGTATGGGAAATTGACAACAGTCGGTAGATTCAATAACAGTCTCGTTATTTGACATATCGTCAGAAACTGAGGAACCGTGGAAGCGAGACGCATGAAACCGATAGCGTTTGAAGTGAGTGATCTTGCGACGGAGCACAGGTTCGTTACAAATGTCTGAAATGTTTATGTGTGCTGTGACTCATATCAGTAGGTCTGTAACATATGTGTCAGTAGGTCTATAGAATATGTGTATTTCAGACATTTGTAAAGAACCCCTGTTGATCAGTGCAGTATAACAGACGATATTTCTGATAAATTGCATGAGCGTTAAAATTGTTTCCATTGCCGGCATTGGTGGTTTCAATCGATGTGCATTTTGTACGATATTGCAGACCTTGGTCTTGTTTTCGTTGTAATAAAAGTGTTTATTATTTTATTTTTTATTTTGCACATAAATTTACAATGACATTGTCAAATCTCAAAAAGCGATATTTCAGCAGCCGGCATGTTTATTTATATTGAATATTGTAGTTCCGGTCAGTGATGTATTAATACGCTAAGAATTGTGTCTCGTGATGCATGGTAATTAAAGTCCCATCAACGACACAGCTTTCAAAGAGGCTATATAGTGACAATGCCATGCAAATGTAAATATAAGGGCACTGCTTGGTCTAGCTAGTGATGTTATTAGGGCACTGCATGGTCTGGATAGTGATGTTATAAGGGCACTGCATGGTCTGGATAGAGATGTTATAAGGGCACTGCATGGTCTAGATAGTGATGTTATAAGGGCATTGCATTGTCTGGATAGTGACGTTATTAGGGCACTGCATGGTCTGGATAGTTACGTTATAAGGGCATTGATTGGTCTAGGTAGTGATGTTATAAGGGCACTGCTTGGTCTAGATAGTGATGTTATAAGGGCACTGCTTGGTCTAGATAGTGGTGGTATAAGGGCATTGCTTAGCGTAGATAGTGATGTTATAAGGGCACTGCTTGGTCTAGATAGTGATGGTATAAGGGCATTGCTTAGTGTAGATAGTGATGTTATAAGGGCACTGCATGGTCTAGAAAGTGATGTTATAAGGGCACTGCATGGTCTGGATAGTGACGTTATTAGGGCATTGATTGGTCTAGATAGTGATGTTATAAGGGCACTGGTTGGTCTAGATAGTGACGTTATTATGGCATTGATTGGTTTAGATAGTGATGTTATAAGGGCATTGATTAGTCTAGATAGTGATGTTATAAGGGCATTGATTGGTCTAGATAGTGATGTTATACGGGCATTGCTTGGTCTAGATAGTGATGTTATAATGGCATTGCTTGGTCTAGATATTGATGTTATGTTATAAGGTTTCTGTAGAAGTGTAAAAAGTTATGTTATCCATGTTAGAAACGACAGCCCCCCCCCCCCTCCCCCCATAGTAAGATATGTATGTGTTATGTACTTTATTTACGAGAATACTGTTCTCTGTCCCAAGATCTTTTGATGTAATCAAACTGCAGATGTCCTGACATAAATATTTATACATACACTACACGAGATGAAAGTACTAAAGACTCGTTGGTGAGATTTTTTCTTTTTATATTATTTCCTTGTCTGTAAGGATTTTTTTCCTGCTTTTTTTACTATAATTATACATATACATAAATATTTAATCAATAACGATAACAGAAAGTATTCTGAAAGAAAGAACTTAATTGAATACACATCCTGAGTTAGAAATTAAGTGGCAAGTCACTGCTAGAGCCGCCATTAAGCATATTATTGAAAACAAATTATACATTCCAAATAATGATTGGTTTTGTCATCATCTATTAGACTAAAATCATTTGCTTCCGGGCGTTGGGTCGGGATGTAGGAGGTTGCTAAAATAGACCCGTCTCATTCATCAAATGTAACGCAGTGACGATATGCTCTGTTCCCATCATAAAACAGTGAAATTTAGGTGAAAAAGGAACTATAAACGATACCCGTAGCCACGGATTCACACATCTGATGATTGGTATACCGGATACACTCGCTACATTGGGGTTGCTTACGAAACGTTATGTATCCCTGAGTGTGTTAGGAAGATGTCAGATAATGGTACGTAATGTTTTGTTTACAAATAGTGCTAATCAAAGAATTGATCGGCTCATCATGACACCAGGTGGCGCGTAAAGTGATCAAAACATGCAACACTTCAAACCACATACGTCATTAATAACGTCGACCTCTAAATGCCAGCTCGTGTCCGGGAGTTTAACTCGTCGGCGGGGTGTTTACAAAAACATGTTTATTTCAAAAACAAAGTTTAGGCAACCAATTTGGGAAACTAACGTCTTCTACTTTTTTAATGTGTTTTCTTGTCTGTTTTTCTTTGTAATTATTTCGATTTTGGGATGAAAATAAATGCATTCGAACCGCCGTTGATAACCTCCAGAGGGGGATATATGGGTTAGTTGCTATTGAATGGGGAGCTATTGCTAGTGTATAATAGTAAAACTAGCATCGTTCATCACAAACAGGATTACAATCACACCAATGCACCTACTGCAGTGACACAGCACGTGCTATAAGGATGCGCGTGCAGTTAAAAGCATGAGTCATATGTACGTTATACTGACGGACGGTGTGTGTTAAATCGGTATCGACTTGACACAAAGATCAAGTGTACAATAAATTTAAAATCCTTCAATAAACATAGAGCACCACAAAACGGATGCGTAATGCATCCGTCACTGCATTTGGTTTTAAAATAGGGGAGTTAAGGGAGAGGAGAAAACGCCATTGTTCTGAAGGGCGGACGTATAATCTTCCTCACAATCAACTACACGTTTTGAAAAGAAGACAAAAAACAAGCGTGGATATTGTCAATACTAATCACCATATCACCGCACATTTGACTGTCTGATCATAAGTAGTAGTACATGTGCTACATGTAGTAACACTTAATAATATAACTCTGGACGGGATTGCCGACAAATCGGGTTACGTGCGTTATTTCAAAGTGATTATTGGCGATCTAGTGCCATCATTGGGTCGCGCGTTCGACGCCTTCGTGGGGCAGTCGCCAGGTACTGGTCGTTTGTCGGTGTTTTTTCTCCGGGTACTCCGGTTTTCCTTCACCGCCAAAAGGAGGGTTGATCTTAGATAAGCAAGCTAAAGTACTATCTATGAAGAGCCGAGGGCACCTACAGATAATGTTAGGTAGTTTTAATTGTTTTTGTATTCGCATTTTGCTTGAAGTCGTACTTAATTTTTACTTTTTTGTTATATTGTAGTTACTGACACGGTTCGATGTTTGTTTTGTAGGCTATTGCACCACATCCATAGACATACCAAAGCACGGTATGATGATACTGTACGGATTTCGCTCAAAGTCTAAGTCAACTTTGTCCTTCTTGTTTTGTAGCCACTGAGCTAATTGCATTCAAATCCAATCAAATTTAAGGAAGTTATTATGCGACAACAGAAAATTTTACGGAGGGACAAACGGATGGACGGACAAACAAGCAGGGGTCATATCGCATGTACGTGCCGCTCTGACGTTCGTACATATTATCTTCCTCAGAATTAAATAGATAAACTTAATCAGACAAGAGAGCTGTGAGTTATTTTACAATATACAACTTTTAACCTTCCTTTGATTATGAGTACATAATACAAAAGACGTTCATGATCAATATCATCAGAGTGTTAACAGTTTCGCTGGCTGAGGCTTAAGTTTAGCGTCAACACTTCACGTATCAGTAGGTAAACTGATTTGTCGTGACGTTGTTCAGCTGTCTACACTCCTTCACACAGGGTGTTAGTAGGCATACAGGAGGATTGGATTTTCGAGGAACACAAGTCTGGAATGTGTTTGGATTGTACCGAGTTTTGGAACGTGTTCTGGTGTCACACAGGTCTAGGCCGCCGGCGTTCGTATGGCACAGAATGAATGCATTTAATTTTCCATTACTAGATGCCTGTATATCTTCGATTTGTTTTTTATTTGTTTTCTGTGTGTGTTTTTTTATTTTCTCATTGACAAATTAAATGTTTACTTATGATTGAATGAACAGCTTTCATCGTTCACCACGTGCACTTACACGAAAACACACCAGTAAAGACAGGCAAGAATACCCCAGGAGGCGAAAGACTCGGAAATACGTAATATAAAATTAAGTCTCATTAATCTAGCCACCACCTATCCGGTTGTACCACTATCTAGCCACCACCTATCCGGTCGTACCACTATCTAGCCACCACTAATCAGGTTGTACAACTATCTAGCCACCACTCATCCGGTCGTACCACTATCTAGCTACCACTAATCAGGTTGTACCACTATGTAGCCACCACTAATCCGGTTGTACAATGTACCACTTTCTAGCCACCACTAATCCGGTTGTACCACTATCTAGCCACCACTAATCCGGTTGTACCACTATCTAATCACCACTATTTCAGTTGTATTACTATCTAGCTACCACTAATCCGGTTGTACCACTGTCTAGCCACCACTAATCCGGTTGTACCACTATCTAGCCACCACTAATCCGGATGAACACTATCTAGCCACCACTAATCTGGTTGTTTCACTATCTAGCCACCACTAATCTTGTTGACCCACTATTTAGCCACCACTAATCCGGTTGTACCACTATCTAGTCACCACTATTCCAGTTGTATTACTATCTAGCTACCACTAATCAGGTTGTACCACTGTCTAGCCACCACTAATCCGGTTGTACCACTATCTAGCCATCACTAGTCAGGTTGTATTACTATCTAGCCACCACTAATCAGGTTGTATTCCTATCTAGCCATCACTATTCAGGTTGTATTACTTTCTAGCCACCACTAATCAGGTTGTATTACTATCTAGCCAACCCTAATCAGGTTGTATTACTATCTAGCCATCACTATTCAGGTTGTATTTATATCTAGCCACCAATAATCAGGTTTTATTACTATCTAGCCACCACTAATCAGGTTGTATTACTATCTAGCCAACACTAATCAGGTTGTATTACTATCTAGCCATCACTATTCAGGTTGTATTACTATCTAGCCATCACTATTCAGGTTGTATTACTATCTAGCCACCACTATTCAGGTTGTATTACTATCTATCCACCACTAATCAGGTTGTATTACTATCTAGCAACCACTAATCAGGTTGTAGCACTATCTCAGTCACCACTTATCAGGTTGTATTACTATCTAGCCACAACTAATCAGGTTGTATTACTATCTAGCCAACACTAATCAGGTTGTATTACTATCTAGCCACCACTAATCAGGTTGTATTACTATCTAGCAACCACTAATCAGGTTGTAGCACTATCTCAGCCACCACTTATCAGGTTGTATTACTATCTAGCTGCCACTAATCAGGTTGTATTACTATCTAGCAACCACTAATCAGGTTGTAGCACTATCTCAGTCACCACTTATCAGGTTGTATTCCTATCTAGCCACAACTAATCAGGTTGTATTACTATCTAGCCATCACTATTCAGGGTGTATTACTATCTAGCCATCACTATTCAGGTTGTATTACTATCTAGCCACCACTAATCAGGTTGTATTACTAACTTGCTACCACTAATCTTGTTGTACCACTGTCTAGCCACCACTAATCAGATTGTACCACTGTCTAGCCACCATTCATCAGGTTGTACCACTGTCTAGCCACCACTAATCAGGTTGTACCACTATCTAGCCACCACTAATCCGGTTGTACCACTTTCTAGTCACCACTTATCCGGATAGACACTATCTAGCCACCACTCATCCGGATGGACACTATCTAGCCACCACTAATCCGGTTGTACCACTATCTAGCCACCACTAATCCGGTTGTACCACTTTCTAGCCACCACTTATGCGGTTGTACCACTATCTAGCCACCACTAATGCGGTTGTACCAATATCTAGCCACCACTAATCCGGTTGTACCACTATCTAGTCATCACTAGTCCAGTTGTACATGTACAGCTTTCTACCCCCAAGAATATAACCAGTGTATTGGTAGATGAAATCGTTTTTTTCCAAAATGTTTTCTTTTGTTAATAATACTAAATATTGTCATTACGCGTTTGGAGTAACGACACTTTACAGCTTTAAATACACTTTTATTTCGTTGAACTACGTATAACTATGTTTAATACGTTTAACTAAGGTCACCTATATGATATACTACAGTCAACTACGGTCATTCCCCACTACGGTCAACTACAATGTACGTGCGTGACCGTAACATGTGACCGCGGCTTAAAGGCACAATCATATGAAAAGGAAGTGACGCTAATTTAATCCGGAACTGAAATATCGTTTAATTATTTGTATTTCATTTATTCAGATATAATCGGCATTGTATCGTACAGTCAATAGATGTAGGACATGGTAACCACGCAGAAGTCGGGTAGTCACGATATTTTTTCTACCCTAGCTCAGATGAAATAGACTGTAATTACAGATTAATTGGTAAATGGAAATCCCGCTAGTTTAATTGCATTCAATCTCTAATCCATGAAAATTACCCACAGAGACTTCGGAAGGTAAATCAATAAAATCGATATCCAATAGTTTCCATGATATTGCATTACGTGAAATATGTTTAAGTTTTGCAAAAAAATACCTCACATATAAATTATGTTGGAATATTGTAATTTCAAACATTGCATCCTTGACTGTCTTTGGCCACCAGCAGACACTAATGCATTGTTCGGGTAACCATGGGAAATATTTAACAACATTTCAAAATGTTACAATTACCATTTATATCATCAATACATTTATCAAATAACTACGACAATAAGAACCTCATAAGGGGTGTGTGCAAGTTTCGGTGTAGAAATGGCGATTCACAAAATAGCATCCAGTAATGTCGATAGGAATTTTAACCATTTACTAAAATGTATGCAGACAAGAAATTTATATTAGCAACAAGATTTGAATTAGACATGCATAACAATTTGACTAGATCAGTCTCGTTGTTACAATTACACAAAAAGGCTCTTAGTTTTCCCCGCAACTGTTTCTACCGAAGGTCGAAGTCTGTTATATGTGTACTGTCGATTGCGCGAAGCGATAATTCACCGACTGTTCAACATATTTTCACAAGTTTTATCCTATTTATACACTCTCACATTGCTATCTCAGAAACACTCTGATGTATCAAAATTACTTGACAAATGTTTGGGTCATTTACCGCACTAGGCCTACTTCAAAACTACGTAAATCAGATGAAGAGCACTTTGCAGTGTATTGGCAAAAATGTTGCATGTACATAGAAAATCAATCTAAAGTTCGTCAAATCTATGAAAAAGATGCGATTGCGGCTGTTTCCTGTTGACAATCTTTAATGCTTTTGATACCCACCAGCGGTGTAAATTACCGCCGTGTTCCATTGAAGTAGTGGGATTAGATACATAACAAACTGAGTGTATTGCTTTACAAACCGGTAGCACTGTGTTCTGGCCCACGCCTGAATTACGCTGAATATGCGTATAAACATGCTGATCCATGTGTGATTGAATATACACAGATCAAAAAGACATTTTGTATCAAAAAGAATGGACCGCCGTTTTAGATAGTTTGCTGAGAATTAGTATGGATGGCACATATACAGTCTGTATGGTTATCAAGCCTCTGCCATCTTTCAATAACATCACCGCTAAAAATCTGTAATTGCTCGTCTAGTATAGAAGTGTGCAAGAGAAAAATATTTTTTATATGACATTAAAAAGATAATTCTTTAAGAAAAGAAAGTAATATAGGAATAATTTGGAAGTATATTAAAAAGTCGAAGATTCTGTTTAAATTCTCTGTCAAAATTATAAATAATACGGAAATATCTCTTATTTTTAAAGGTTATATTTATTCGACAACGTTTGCTTTACATTTGTTCCGTTGAATTTGGTATAAACACAGAGACGAAAAACAGCATCCGACAGAAAAACATCCATAGAGTTCAAGACAATGTCAACACGGGAAGATAACTCTTGTGTGTCCTTTTACGGTTTAGTATATTTCGCAAGCATGATACTAAGCTTTGTGTCATGAGACTAAGCTGTGTGTCATGATACTAAGCTGTGCGTCATGATACTAAGCTGTGTGTCATGAAACAAAGATGTGCGTCATGATACTTAGCTGTGTGTCATGATACTTAGCTGTGTGTCATAATACTTAGCTGTGTGTCATGATACTAAGCTGTGTGTCATGATACTAAGCTGTGTGTGATGAAACTAAACTGTGTGTCATGATACTAAGCTGTGTGTCATGAGACTAAACTGTGTGTGATGAAACTAAACTGTGTGTGATGAGACTAAGCTGTGTGTCATGATACTAAGCTTTGTGGCGTGAGACTAAGATGTGCGTCATGAGACTAAACTGTGTGTCATGATACTAAGCTGTGTGCCATGATACTAAGCTGTGTGTCATGATACTAAGCTGTGTGTCATGAGAGTAAACTGTGTGTGATGAAACTAAACTGTGTGTGATGAGACTAAGCTGTGTGTCATGATACTAAGCTTTGTGGCATGAGATTAAGCTGTGTGTCATGATACTAAGCTTTGTGGCATGAGACTAATCTGTGTGTCATGATATTAAGCTGTGTGTCATGATACTAAGCTGTGTGTCATGACACTTAGCTGTGTGTCAGGAAACTAAGCTGTGTGTCAGGAAACTAAGCTCTGTGTCATGATATTAAGCTGTGTGTCATGAGACTAAGCTGTGTGTCATGAGACTAAGCTGTGTGTCAGGAAACTAAACTGTGTGTCTTGATACTAAGCTGTGTGTCATGATACTAAGCTTTGTGTCATGATACTAAGCTGTGTGTCATGAAACAAAGATGTGCGTCATGTTACTAAGCTGTGTGTCATAAGACTAAACTGTGTGTCATGAGACTAAGCTGTGTGTCATGACACTAAGCTGTGTGTCATGAGACTAAGCTGTGCGTCATGAGACTAAGCAGTGTGTCATGAGATTAATTTGTGTGTCATGATATTAAGCTGTGTGTCATGATACTAAGCTGTGTGTAATGGCGTTCTGGTATAATGTATCCCAATTCCTGGCATCGACGTAAACTATTATTATTTTTTTAGTAAAAAAAACGAAGAATTTTCTTAAGTGACTGGGATCCTTAAGTATAACAGCCCTTGTAAACAAGAGCTCTAAAGGTCATAAAACGCGCCAAGGTAAAATTAGTAAATGTTCGTATATCAGTTTTATCCTGATATCGTGCGTTGTAAATACAGTCACGTGTTACTACGAACCTGGGTGGCTATATCTTTTCTTTTTCTAACTTTGTCATGAATTGATAATATAAATTCATTATAAGCGTTAGTTTTATTTTAACTTTTTGATAACAATAAGTTAGGTTTTATTGCCGATATCCCGTGATAAAAATAAATATGTAACATAAATATCCAGTTTTACGACGTTTCAAAGATGTGAGTATAGGATAGCGATTCTCGATCATAAATATTTTACTAAATTAATATTTTATGACTTATTTATGTTCTAAATTGTCGGTAAGATTGAGTGGTGTAATAATAAACCCATAACGCCCAAGTTAGGTACGGTATAAGTGTATTATCTTTAAATAAAATCTTGATATGATATTTATGATATTTACAAAATAACTGGGTTTATGGTTCCGTTACGTAATGATAGAATTGATCGTGACTAAACAATCGTTTCCTGGAGTTAGAATACATCACGATTCTACCATTACCACGGTATCTGATGGGTCTAAGACAGATGTCAAGCTTACCCCAACCCGTTTCAATGGAGCATCGTCTCTTCTAAGATGTTTTCCAATTTTACACAGTCCCTCGTATTTTCTTCTTTTGTTCTTCGTTTTGAATCAAATACTATATATCTTATTCCATTCACAACCATCCATCACAGGTTTATCCAAAAACATGCTCGTATTTAATTCAACATCCTGTTTCGTACTCCATTCAACGCCCTATATCGTATTCCATTCAACGCCCTGTATCATATTCCATTCAACGCCCTGTATCATGTTCCATTCAACGCCCTGTATCATATTCAATTAATAACCCTATATCGTATTCAATTCAACATCATATATTGTTTTCCATTCAACGCCCTATATCGTATTCAGTTCAACGCCTTTTATCGTTTTCAATTAAACAACCTATATCGTATTCAATTCAACAACCTATATCGTATTCAATTCAACACCCTATATCGTATTCAATTAATCACCCTATATCGTATTCAATTAATCACCCTATATCGTATTCAATTTAACACCCTATATCGTATTCAATTAATCACCATATATCGTACACAATTAAACACTCTATATCGTATTCAATTTTACTGTATATCATATGTCGTATTCCAACACCGTCCATCGTATTTGAATCTCTGTCCCATGTTATTTAAATATTTCGTTTACAATTAATCCGTTCATATGTATTAAATTCAATCAATTCAATTTATCAGCAATTTCAATGTAACCTATCGTATTCAAGTCCTAAGACACCAAACTTACTCCTCAGACGCTTGACTGTAATGGGAACCGCGCGACAATAAATATTTGTTTTATGATATGCATTACACAAGTTCTCGATCGTTATTGCTGCAGGCTATACATCTTCTTGCTATTGCCTTCTCTATATGCGTTTCTAGGATATTTGAAAGAGGGGGCGAAGTAATAAAAAATTGGACCATTTTTTTGCTAAAAAACATGAAATAATTGTGAATTGCAGTAATGTAACGGTTCCCGACTTGGATCATGTATATTTTATAGTTAAAATTTCAGGGTTTGACATTTTTTATGCTGAATTCTCTCCATTAATTGTCTATGGTATATTAAAATGATTGGATGGATCTTAACAGCAGTAGACCAATAACGAGAAATTCCAAATTCTAGGGTATAAGGCGTTACTTTTAAAAAACATTTCAATAGTCCTAGGCCAGAATTTTATGAACGGGAGGCGTAATTACGGTTGCCCTGGTAGAGGGTCCATGTTCTTTTTTGTTTTTGTTTTTTTNGGGGGCGTACGCCCATTACGCCCTCACCTGGACCCGCCCCTGACTGTTTTTCTGTTAAATCCTTTCATTACAATTGTACGGTTGTCGCGTTACAACGTTAGCGGACATCAACCTCATCTATCCGGCAATATGTTAGACAAAGTAATATTTGTCTACTGTATAAAACAGGACAATATAAAAAAAAATTACGCATGTTGGTGATCAGTTATATGTATCTGTTGTTGTTCTCATTATAAAACACACAAGGACTTTTTTTTAACTTGTTGTAGTTTATCTGGCAAAATGATAAGAGTAGGTACCTACATGTATTATCTATCATAGAAAATAATTAAAATGTATCGAAAAGAAAATTATTTTATATAGGCTTATAGATAATCATTGTGTAATTTACCTGTTGTGAAAACTGTAAATATACAGAAAAATATCGATATATTGCTTTCATTTCCCCAGAGAAACTTGGCGTTATAAAAGAAGACATTTTCCGATACATAAATGGAAATACATAAAGGAATTTTCAGAAAACAAGAATGTTGAAATACGTTGACCTTGGGTGAGGTGGCAAATGGAATGGGGGATAATCGAGGTTTTGCTGTTTCATTTATGTTGTGTAACTTCTCATTAAGTTGATTGTATTTGGGAATAATTTTGGTCTGACAGGTATTGAAATAAAAGGAAAGACATTTGTACTCACTTGCATTGATATCATGTTAATCCCAGTTTTCTTCTTATCAAGAACTCCAAAAAGAATCGTCGCAGTAATTAACACACTGGTGAATCTGAAAATGATAAAAAGAATCTGACAAAACACGTACACATTGATTGTTTCACAGTTTCTCATAGAATTTATTAAAACATATCAAGGCAATGCAACTTAAAATATCATAGTTACTTTTAATTGTCGTCATTTACTTATTTTTGTTTTTGCGTTTCATAACCGATAGCAGTAAATATGCTGTGTCACTTGGTGTCAAAGGGGTGGGGGT
>NW_018480008.1:269254-281448 GCF_002113885.1 Mizuhopecten yessoensis | reverse complement strand
CGGGGGGTGGGGGGTGGGGGGTGAAGAAGGAGGAATGAGAGAAGGAAAAGTAGGCAGATGGAGAGGAAGAAGAAAGGGGAGATGCGGATGTCGGACCAATGATGATGACAGTGGTCACTTGTACATACGCGTTAATGCCAATATTTAATTTTCTAGTTTACTATTGCAATAACGAAACTTGAAAAAATCAGTCTAGATCTTTATAAATCGCCATTCTATTGTCGGTAGTATTATATTATCCGTGTTAGTGTCGGCTTTGATAGTGTAAATATACAGACCAGACACAAACTCATACGATCAATTATTTGTAGTATATAATAACATTACAGAAATAGACAGCAACTACCGTATATAACAGTTAATCTTTATCAATAATACATAAAGGCTGCTTCTGATCACTATGACGACACGCTAAAGGGGGGAGGGTGTGGGGGTGGTGGGGTGTGTGTGTGTCCATTACAGTCTAGCGTCATTGTCACTATCAACGTGTCTGTCCTATTATCAATGAACATGTACATTCCCCTGTTTTTATAGTACATTTTGTATATGCACCTGTATTATTTTGATAGTCCGGGGTTTTACGTAAGGTTGCCTTGTCTTCGTGAAGAGCCTGTCTAAGAACAGTGACATCAGTCGATGGTGAGGAGCCTGTCTAAGAACAGCGACATCAGTCATTGATGAGGAGCCTGTCTAAGAACAGCGATATCAGTCAATGGTGAGGAGCCAGTCTAAGAACAGTGACATCAGTCAATGGTGAGGAGCCTGTCTAAGAACAGTGACATCAGTCATTGATGAGGAGCCTGTCTAAGAACAGCGACATCAGTCAATGGTGAGGGGCCTGTCTAAGAACAGTGATATCAGTCAATGGTGAGGGGCCTGTCTTAGAACAGTGATATCAGTCAATGGTGAGGAGCCTGTCTAAGAACAGTGATATCAGTCAATGGTGAGGAGCCTGTCTAAGAACAGTGACATCAGTCAATGGTGAGGAGCCTGTCTTAGAACAGTGATATCAGTCGATGGTGAGGAGCCTGTCTACGAACAGTGATATCAGTCAATGGTGAGTAGCCTGACTACGAACATTGATATCAGTCAATGGTGAGGAGCCTGACTACGAACAGTGACATCAGTCAATGGGGAGGAGCCTGTCTAAGAACAGTGATATCAGTCAATCATGAGGCGCCTGTCTACAAACAGTGACATCAGTCAATGGAGAGGAGCCTGTCTAAGAACAGTGACATCAGTCAATGATGAGGAGCCTGTCTAAGAACAGTGATATCAGTCAATGATGAGGAGCCTGCCTACAAACAGTGACATCAGTCAATGGTGAGGAGCCTCTCTACGAACAGTGATATCAGTCAATGGTGAGGACCCTGACTACGAACAGTGACATCAGTCAATGGTGAGTAGCCTGACTACGAACAGTGACATCAGTCAATGGGGAGGAGCCTGTCTAAGAACAGTGATATCAGTCAATGATGAGGAGCCTGTCTACGAACAGAGATATCAGTCAATGATGAGGAGCCTGTCTACGAACAGTGATACCAGTCAATGATGAGCAGCCTGTCTACAAACAGTGACATCAGTCAATGGAGAGGAGCCTGTCTAAGAACAGCGACATCAGTCAATGGTGAGGAGCCTGTCTAAGAACATTGATATCAGTCAATGGTGAGGAGCCTGACTAAGAACAGTGATATCAGTCAATGGCGAGGAGCCTGTCTAAGAACAGTGATATCAGTCAATCATGAGGCGCCTGTCTACAAACAGTGACATCAGTCAATGGAGAGGAGCCTGTCTAAGAACAGTGACATCAGTCAATGATGAGGAGCCTGTCTAAGAACAGTGATATCAGTCAATGTTGAGGAGCCTGTCTAAGAACAGTGATATCAGTCAATGTTGAGGAGCCTGTCTAAGAACAGTGACATCAGACAATGGTGAGGAGCCTGACTACGAACAGTGACATCAGTCAAGGGTGAGGAGCCTGTCTAAGAACAGTGATATCAGTCAATGGCGAGGAGCCTGTCTAAGAACAGTGATATCAGTCAATAGTGAGGAGCCTGTCTAAGAACAGTGACATCAGTCAATGGCGAGGAGCCTGTCTTAGAACAGTGATATCAGTCGATAGTGAGGAGCCTGTCTACGAACAGTGATATCAGTCAATGGCGAGGAGCCTGTCTAAGAACAGTGACATCAGTCAATGATGAGGAGCCTGTCTACGAACAGTGATATCAGTCAATGATGAGGAGCCTGTCTACAAACAGTGACATCAGTCAATGGTGAGGAGCCTGTCTAAGAACAGTGACATCAGTCAATGATGAGGAGCCTTTCTACGAACAGTGATATCAGTCAATGATGAGGATCCTGTCTACAAACAGTGACATCAGTCAATGGAGAGGAGGCTGTCTAAGAACAGTGATATCAGTCAATGGGGAGGAGCCTGACTACGAACAGTGACATCCGTCAATGGTGAGGAGCCTGTCTAAGAACACTGATATCAGTCAATGGTGAGGAGCCTGTCGAAGAACAGTGATATCAGTCAATGGTGGGGAGCCTGTCTAAGAACAGTGATATCACTCAATGGAGAGGAGCCTGTCTAAGAACAGGGATATCAGTCCATGGTGAGGAGCCTGTCTAAGAACACTGATATCAGTCAATGGTGAGGAGCCTGGCTAAGAACAGTGATATCAGTCAATGGCGAGGAGCCTGTCTAAGAACAGTGACATCAGTAAATGATGAGGAGCCTGTCTAAAAACAGTGATATCAGTCAATGGTGAGGACCCTGACTTCGAACAGTGACATCATTCAATGGTGAGGAGCCTGTCTAAGACCAGTGATATCAGTCAATGGTGAGGAGCATGTCTAAGAACAGTGACATCAGTCAATGTTGAGTAGCCTGTCTAAGAACAGTGACAGCAGTCAATGGTGAGGAGCCTGTCTAAAAACAGTGATATCAGTCAATGGTGAGGAGACTGTCTAAGAACAGTGATATCAGTCAATGGGGAGGAGCCTGTCTAAGAACAGAGATATCAGTCAATGGGGAGGAGACTGTCTAAGAACAGTGATATCAGTCAATGGAGAGGAGCCTGTCTAAGAACAGTGATACCAGTCAATGGTGAGGAGCCTGACTACGAACAGTGACATCCGTCAATGGTGAGGAGCCTGTCTAAGACCAGTGATATCAGTCAATGGTGAGGACCCTGACTTCGAACAGTGACATCATTCAATGGTGAGGAGCCTGTCTAAGACCAGTGATATCAGTCAATGGTGAGGATGATGAGGAGCCTGTCTAAGAACAGTGAAATCAGTCAATGGTGAGGAGCCTGTCGAAGAACAGTGATATCAGTCAATGGTTAGGAGCCTGTCTAATAACAGGGATATCAGTCAATGGTGAGGAGCCTGTATAAGAACAGAGACATTTAACAGTGACATCAGTCAATGGTGAGTAGCCTGTCTAAGAACAGTGATATCAGGCAATGTTGAGGAGCCTGTCTAAGAACAGTGACATCAGTCGAGGGTGAGGAGCCAGTCTAAGAACAGTGATATCAGTCAATGGGGAGGAGCCTGTCTAAGAACAGTGACAGCAGACAATGGTGAGGAGCCTGACTAAGAACAGTGACATCAGTCAATGTTGAGTAGCCTGTCTAAGAACAGTGACATCAGTCGAGGGTGAGGAGCCAGTCTAAGAACAGTGATATAAGTCAATGGTGAGGAGCCTGTCTAAGAACAGTGACATCAGTCGATGGTGAGGAGCCAGTCTAAGAACAGTGATATCAGTCAATGGTGAGGAGCCTGTCTAAGAACAGTGATATCAGTCAATGGTGAGGAGCCTGTATAAGAACAGAGACATTTGTGCTGTATAGTTATTTTATTCAAAATTCTGACGGGCATGCAAGCCGAAAAAGAACATGGCAGAAAACGCATTTCCGTGTTCCTGCATTCTTTACATACGAAAAAAACAACTAACATTTAAACGACGTTGTCGTAATTTTTGGGCCATTCCGTTCTGCGTTTGAGTTACATCCGCTGTACTCCACTTTCAAACGGTAATCAGCTTGTGACGATACGGCAAAACCTCCAAAGAATTCGGGATATATATATAAATTATGTTACATCGAGGTTGTTGGGATAAGTACGTCTGCTATACCGATTATGACATATATTGACACGAGATAGTTAATGTGTTACACAGGTGGCGCACACAAATCACACTGAAGATCTAAGAACCGGAAGTTCAATTATTGACGGGTCTTTCCGGTAAATAATGGACAGGTGCGCAGGTCACAGTTGATTGCAATAGTCTAGACATTTATAGCTGATCCATCAATGGAATTCAGCACAAAGTAGGGTGAGTGGGCGTGTTGTTAAGTTAAGCGTATGCTAGCCTACTGTAAGACAACTTTCTATTTGTATATGGATGATTAAAATATTATTATGGGGTTTCCGAACAGTCTAGTAATTTAATATACACCTGTATTACAATGTCGGGAAATAATAGTGCTAATCCCAAAATCTACTGTAGATGTAGGTCTATCAGAAGGCATTGCTATCTCTAAACCGTCATCGGAGCACCACATCAGTCCGACTCTATTTACAAATTGCAATTGTTTCCTGGTGTCAAACATTTTAGTCAAAGCTGTCAACACAATGATCCTAAGCGAGATGAATTAAAAGCTACTCTGTTTTACCATTTCGGAGATGGTATTACAGGACTACTGCTTTATTGCTTCTGGCACCTCCAGCACTATCTAATTTCCTTCCAGTGTGAAACCAGAGAAATTATTGCAGCCTAATTTCAGTTATACCGTCTGACAATAGCATTTAGATACAAACACTCGACGAAATCAACATGTAAAATGATTTAATCAGAAAGTGTTTTCTGGTGAGAACTTAAAGTGTGATATTGGCATGTTAAGATACAAACCTTCGACGAAATCCTTACATCTAGAGATAAGTATATTCTTGCATGATTCATATTAAAATAACCTACATTTCCCACTTTTTTGCTCCCTAGCGTCACCGATGAGTCCTAGATATACGGAACAGCTGTATGGTGCAGTGTTATTCATTTTTACATACTGTATCAGTAACGAATTGTATGGGTGCAATCACATTCGGGGTATCTTTCATTTAACAATGGAGAACGGAAAGGCCCAGCAGAAGGCACGACTTGGATGAACGCGTTTTTAGTTGCATGGGTTTGATTCGTTTACATTATCGAGTTCTCGGAATTCCAGTTTGATCCGCCAACATAACTATGATCGACTGGCTATGTGGTCCCTATATAACGCACGTCTGTACACACGTAAACGTTTGACTGCTTGTTAAAACAATCATTTCTCTCTAATCAATGTTAACAGCTGACGAGAGCACGTCATGCACTATATGTTTGCCGCATCCTAATGAAAATGGAACGCGCAGGGATGTTACAGATGACGGCAATTGTATATTCAGATGCTGCATTAAAGCGCACTAGGTATGTGAGTGATATATATAGTATCTGTGGTATGTGTAGTATTGAAGCATTGTACTGCTTTCAGTTGGCTTTCATATGATTGCCAACTGGACAGATTATGTTTTTGCCTTTGTCCAGTTGGCATTCAAATTGCCTATAATGGTATTTTCGATTCTCCTTATTTCATAGGAATTCCAGTTACCTATTGTTATTCAGCGTTTAGTAAGAGTAGTGTATGTATAGCATTTGTTTGTCTGAATAGAAGAGCCATATGTCCACGGAAAGTAAGTGGTATCCAACGCGACAACCATGACGCCAAAATAATGACGACATCAACAATCGTCTCATGACATTCATAGCCTACATGAATTCCATTTGAATGTTGTAGGTTTATTTAGTAGTTATGCAGTATTAAGGTATATATATAATGTTAATTCGTATTAAGATTCGTAAAAGATGGTATCGTTACCCTAAATTTCAACCCCCTCACAACTCATATTTTAAAACATCGAAATTCAGTTATGAAATTTAGAATTTGTAATAAAGTAATGAGAGGGCTTGTGAAACCGGAGGGGACAACTCTCGGTAAGAGCAAAGAGTGGCCCCTTAACTCAAGTGGTCACTTTTAACAGTTTCAGTTATGAATGAAATCACTACAATTGTAAACTCTAAACGTTGTATCTTTACACAGATGGTCTCTTGATGAAGATGGTTACAAGAGACCATACAGCTGAACATATAAATAGATGCATGCCCACGCCAACCTATACTGTGCTTTCAAAAGTACGCATGGAACTGTTAATGATTGTTGATACAGTTTGAAATAATCTTTCAAAAAAGCTGTACATAAAAAGTCAGCGTAAATTTGAAAAAAAACATGGTTACATGTACCTTCCAACAGGGTTTAACCTCACTAAAACCCACAGTAGTATAGGTAGTAGTCAGTATGGCTCTCCACACGGCCACGTGGGACATAGTGAGGTATTCTAAAACTTATTCCAGCTGTGTTCAGGAATACAGACGGTAAAATGGAATTGTCTGGTGTGTCGCTCGTCTTATTTTGTTCTAAGAAAAACATATTTTTCTAAAGGCCAATTCAATATCTCTAACATTTAAAGCATAATTGTAATGAACGATAAGTATTAAATATATGTTAATGTAAAATATCGAATATGCTTTTTCATATGAAAATATTTCTTGCAGTGGAAGATCAACGTTGGTTCTGTCCACCGTGAAAACTCGCCAAAATTTCTTACTCGATAGCATATTAGGCCGAAACTACCACTCTAGCTGTGGCCCTATACCGACCGATGAGTTCCTGTTTTATACGAGGAAGTGTTTATTAAAGAACTTATCAGTACTGTAACAAAAACCTGGTCTATTTCACCTTCAGATATTGACAACATCGACCGTATATACCCTCCAGAACATGAACTCAAGGCCAATACACAGATTGTGTTAAATAACCAGATTTTCTCGATCTTAACTAACGACGAAACAGTACGATAAGCGTATATTTTCTATCCTGAATTTTCTCTTTCTAAGTAGTAACATTCCTGTTCAGGAATCTGGGACATCTGCTCTTAACTCATTGTACGTTTTCAATGGTTTCCATGTAATTCTTTCCTTCGTTCATAGTAAGCCCAAGTTAAATGATTTTGAGTTAGAATTTGTTTTCTTTTTCAGCATTTCTCTCTTTTGACTTTCTCTTTCGGAATGTTTCTATTTTTGTCAAACATATCTCTTCTAATTCCCTCATCTGTTCGTCTTCATGTTTCTCTGAGTGTCCAATTTTCCTTTTGCGATGTACATATCCTATCCATCGGCGTTTTCTCAATTTGATTTCTCTTCTCAGGTTTTTAGCTTGTTGTTTTGAGCATGTCCTACCTGAATATTTTTCTGGGCCAGTAAAATTTGTAAATGCTTTTGCAGGCAGGTGTTGCGTTTAAAAAATGTTTGTTGAAATGTTCTCGATTTACCCTCTAACATTCAGTCTAATAATAAAAGAAATTGCTCTGACTTTACATTGCTGCGGTAGGTCCTGATTTAAGCCTTTCTTGATGTGAATGTTCGCGCAAGTGTCCACTGGAAAAACAAGTCCTTTCCGAATACCAATTAATGATAAGGTATCGGAATTCTATTCATCCATGTATCAGAAGACCCTTCTCCGACCAGAACAAGTCTTATTATGTTTGTGCTGTCTCAATGGACTCCATGTAACTATTTAGTTTATAACTTGCGCCGGTTTTATGGACTTTGAGGTCGGGTTACGTTTTAGTTGACACTTTTGTATGCTGTTGTCGTGTTCTTGTTTTCTTGAGTCTGCCTTTGATGTCCTTAATGGTATGCAGGTATCTGAGGTCATCTACCTCTCATCATTAATAAGAGTGCTGCTGCCGTCGTTTGAGGACATACTTTTTGATTTCTTGGCGTTCATTGTAATTTACTCTGGTTCTTTTCGCTTGACTTTGCAGTTCACTTACCGTCAACTGCAGGCTCCTTTTTTTTACCATTAAAGATGAATACCACTGTTTACATCTTTTTTAGCTTTAAGTTAGCTCTGTGTAGCTATATTCCAGTTCACCTGATACCAAAGGGAATGTTCCCAGTAAGAAAAACTGCACTACCTACATTTAAAAAAAATGTTGATTAATCCAAAAACTAATGAAACAACATCACATGAAATGTGTTTTGCTATTCAGAGGTATTCAAATATGTTATTGTCCCTATGTTTTTCTATGTACATCCATGTATTGCAATATTACATATGTGGAACGTGAGCATGAATATAAACGAGAGACAAATCTGGCACGCTATCCTAGTGCCACACGCCATCGAACTTGGCGAGGAAGCATAATGAAGATGACTATTAAATAAAGGTAGTACAGTACGTTATCTATACATGTCGGCTAGAACGTGTGTGTCGAATAGTACATGTTGGGTTCCCTGCTTTATATCTACATCTCAGCGTACAACAGATGTGTGTGAATATTAACATAAAAAGATACTATGCTTTTGATACAAAAGTGACCAAAATATCGCCCTGGGATACTGATAATATTATCAAGTTAATAACGTTGGAGTCAACAACCTTAAACCTGATGAATACACGGATAGAACTGGATAGCACTCACCGTGTAGCCAGCCGAGCTTCATCAAATATAAAGTACACTTTTTATCTGCATAACCCAAAAATCTAACATTGGATTTAGCAATCATCCCTCTATGTGGGAGCAGATTTTCTGTGATTGCTGTCGACAAATCCTGTCAATGGTATCAACATTTGTACGCATTATTTTTTAATGTTGCCGTCGACTTGATCTTATCTTCATTCACAAACAAATAGTATGTTAGTATGAGTTGTAAGATTTGACACTAGCTCGTGTGTGCATGCTGCAGACTTTATCATTTTATTTTGTCAGCGGCGTAATCTTCTGACACCGCACAGAAAAAAACCCCAGATGATGTATTTGAGACGGAGTAATGATACAGACAGCCTTTAGCACAGTATTCATCATTAACTCGGCTTCAGATGCTGGGATCAGCCATACCCAAATTATCTTCTACCTTATCTGGAACCAGATCTCGCCGGTAATTCTCTGACTATTAGTTTTATCCAAACTCTCGTGTCATCAATCTTCTTCTCGTGGAGGTAAAACAATCGCGGAGCTCTAGATCAATGGCGACTTTTTTGCCAGAGAGAAACCGGCGTGAGCTTCAACAGTTTCACTATTGGACATTCATCACTACTACGACTTAGGGTAGAGAAGAGAACTACGTACAGCCTGAAGGATTTATATCAAAATGAAAAAGAACTAAAAAACAAACACAGCAACGTACGATAATTCAATAGCAACAAATTTATGAATGCACTTTATTTCGAGAGCTTTCCATTACACGGTGGTGCCGGTGATAATCAAATAATGAAAGAGCAAGTTAGCTTCGCCGAAACAATGTATACGTTCTTTTAGAATAGAATTATTGTTTTAGACGGTGGTGAATGCTTGCTTGTTCGTAATCATTGACTATAAATACTATATCTGATTTATCATGTTTGAATTCTTATATCAATTGAACAAATAATGGTGTTTTCCAGACTGAAGTTCTGTATCCTGCTTGAAATACTCTAACGAGCTGTTAAGTGTGAGTTATGGCCGATACAACAGTGCAGTGGTGTGTACTTCGCACCTATGCAACACCATCATAAAAGTACATGGAATTATGTATCAAGTAAAAGTTTGAATAGGTTTTAAGTTCAAAAAAGAAAGATCTGAACTGAAAGTTGTCTAATTCGTGCTCCATCTTATAGAATTGGTAAAAACACAACGATAATTTTTTTTTTCAAAATAATGCTGACATTATTGACATTTAAAAAAAAAAAAAAAAGGGGTATTTAAACAACGCATTAAAGATAAAATTGGACGATATGTTTGAAATTTAAATGTAGCAGTTTAGATTTCAATCAAAACAATGAATATTGTCATTGAAAATTAAAACAAAACAAGATTAAACCTATCGCAATCAAACATCCGGCCAAACTTATTTAAAATTTAATAACCCCAGATATAATAAATTAACACATATCTTTTTTATTCACGAAATACGTTTTTCGAAGTGGGAGATGTGTGAAATCTGTTCCTCAATACACAACGCCTTACAGATAAACATCCGGCAGGGTGTGGTTAAATGATTGCCTCTTGGTTAGCTTGCCAACACGCTAAACTTTTCCCTCAAAATTCGTTTCTATTTTCTGGCAAAAATCTTCGCCTGCAATGCATAATTCTTGTCTACGCAATGATTCACAAGAAGGTGCAGAATTTAAAACTTTACACAAGTTTTTATATACGTTTAAATATTTAACAACTGGAAACACAGTTTTCTTTAAAATGGCTTTGAGCTGATAAGTCTTTGAACGACGAGGTCATTAGTTACATGTATACAGGTATATAGCAAAACGATTTGTTAGCTTTTAGGACACTATACTTATTAACAATTTCTGACAAAACCATTTTTTCAGTTTTGAAAATAGACAATAAGATCTCATGACCAAGGAACTAAAACTCTTTCAATTAGATTTTAGTACAAAATATTGGCGTTTTTCGTCAAGAATACAACGCTTCGTAAAATTGGCGTTACAAAAGGGCGGCGTACCTTTTTATGAATTCGAAATAAATCAAACGGTATGTCAGGAACGACCTTTTATCACGATAAAATAACATACAAAGATTCATATAAATAAGGAAATTGATAAGATGTTTTATATTGCCTGATTATAGTATGAACGTTTTATACTAACACAAGTCGGTTTATTTAGAAGAGTATTTTTCAGATGCAATACAATCTTCATCAACCAAAATTCTATCAACAATCGGTTTATTGATATTTTTTAATGGAATATTCCATTTCCTTAAATAGTTATTGAGGTCCAACCGAGTGGCGATTGGTTATCATGCATATAACTAACGAGAACTAGATAAACCTGGTGATATGTACCAATCGCCACATGCCAGATGACACTTTTCGCCCAAACGGGTCATGTAAACTTCAAAGTTCTTTTGTACGTATAACAGTTTCCCCAACACGTGAAAGACTGTGACGTTACGGTGATGACTGTACGCGAAAAACATATTTTCCCGTTTTGTATTGAAACTGATAAGTGTGTGATTCTGATCGATATTTGTATTACTCCTTTCTTGTGAATTTGTACAACTGTTGAAACAAGGTAAACTATGTTTTTTTAATTATGCGTGTGGATGATATACTTTTTCATATATTCTTAAATAAAACATTTTTTTTGTAAAATACTTAAAAAATGGATGGTTACAATAAAGTATTGTTCAAAATGAATTAAGAGATGAAATAAGACGAAATGCATCCCTGGTGGCAATATCAATCGAGTTAATGTCAAAATGAAAGTAGTATTATGTTGACACACCACAGAGTCACTCTGAAATTTAAAACAATACTTTCAGTGTTGACAATAATATATTGCAAGAATTATTCAACCTGAAATATTTCAAATATTTCGGGTCAATAACGAAAAACTAATAAAGAACGTCACCCTTATCAAGGTTGCTTACGTGCTAAAGTAGGAAGGGTAACATCACCTAGTAATTCCTAATCGTACAATATGATCAAGGTTCCAGATAATAATACATATTTTGGGTGCCTCGGTAGCGGTGATCGCTAACGTGCACAGTCAATGTACTACTGTGTGCAATCAAGCGTGAGCTTCAGACCACTCGCTCTCCCAAGAATTGCGGTTCGATCCCCAGCGGTGGCGGAAAAAAGAGAGCGATGTCCGATAAGGTTCCTTATTATTCCTCCAATGGCACAATGGTCTTCCTCCCCCACCAAAATACCATTTGTTCCCTTAGTGGCGTCGTTATAAAAGTTCTACAGAGCTTATGTTTGTTGTTGACAATTATTTACGACGTTAAATACATATTGTCATGATTATGTATGTATACATTATACCACCCTATTATCAAGTATGCAACAAAGTTTACATACATTTAATGTAGTGCAATGAAAGATGAGAGCAAGTTGTGAACAGTCTAGGTGAGTGGCAGCGAAAAATATGTAAAAGACATTGGAAAGCTAGATACTTTGCTTAAACACCTTTTGAGCACTGCAACAAAATTAATTGGGTTTGATTTTGTCCTTTACGTTCGTGTAATGAAATGCAAAGGACGACTGCAGTATCGATCACTCTCAGAGAGAGAGAGAGAGAGAGAGAGAGAGA